>NC_052313.1:52884561-52904561 GCF_016432855.1 Salvelinus namaycush
ATGACCTTGAGGTCTAGTGGAGTGAGGTCATGGTCATTTATATAGCTTACTGTGTGTATGCGTGTGCATGTGCATATTTGAAAGCATTTCCAGAAGCCTGGGCAGTGTCACTGTAGCCCCAACAGTTAGACCTCAGTAGACTGGACCTGGACTGGTTGGACAAGTCGGGCCTGTTGGGACCAGGGGAGCGGGTGAACACGGTCCCCGTGAGTGAGGCCATCGATCGGGGGCTGAAAGTGGAGCCGCCCCCCCTCTCTCCTGATGACAGGAGCGACTGCAGCCGCCAGAGGAGAGGAGAGGCCTGAGAGGGGATCAATACCGAGGGAGGCTGGAGTCTGACAGTAGATCTACAGGCCCTCAGAGAACAAACACACATGAGACCTGGGAGAGCACACACACACATGCTCAAACACACAGAATAGTTTACATTCTTCCTACAAGATATGGGTGTACAAGAGACAGAAGGAACAGGGTCTGGGCACAGACATTACACAGACTTAACAGGGAGGTAGGGAGGGAGGGAGAGAGAGAGAGAGAGTGAGAGAGAGAGAGAGAGACTGTCTCCTCTTCCTTATTTCTCCATCCGTTATGCTCTGACATCCCCATTAACTCATAAATCCAATACAGTGGAGCTCAACAGTATCTGTGTTCTGCCGAGACGAAGGGAGGAGGGAGGGATGGATGGGGGAGAGGGGAGGAGGAGGAGAGCGAAGGATCAATTGGTCCCTGGACTGTCAGTCCGCTCACTCGTTTTCACATCCATCTACCCATCGCACCTCTTCCCTCCCTCCCTTCCTCACTCCCTCCGTCCCAATCTAGCCACACACATTCAGTACTGCACTGCTCTGCCAGACCGCCAACCAACTGTGAGAGTGGCTTCACGACCACTAATACAACTAAGACTGTCTACATCAGGGATGACCAATCTGACTCTCGATGAATGAGAACATCACTACAGTGGAGCAGATATCCAGAACAAGTCACATGTATTTGAATAGGGACTGTTGAACTGCATTGCATTTTTCAGAACTGGCTAACATTTATATATTCCCTTCTTTTACTTTTACGTTGTGTGTATTGTTGTGAATTGTTAGATATTACTGCACTGTTAGAGCTAGAAACACAAGCATTTCATTACACCCGCAATAACATCTGCTAAACATGTGTATGTGACAAGTACAATTTGATTTGATTTGAAGTGATCAGCAAATCCCCAGCCCCCATACTGCCCCCTAGAGGATCTTAGAGGAACAGCAAGTCTCAAGGGTATCACCCAGTACTACACGGGGTGGAGATTCAATGTTTACTGCAACCCAGATGACCTGGATTTGTGTGTACTAAATGTGAGTAGTAACGATTACCATAGTTACCAAGTCCTCTACCAAAAACCCCTTTCTTATACTTTTAGATAAAAGAGAATCGATAATGTTCACCATCACACCATCTCTCTCTCTCTCGCTCTCCCTCTCTCTCTCTTTCTCTCTCTCTCTCTCCGATTGTGTTTGTGTGTGTCCTCTGCCCGCTGCGGTGATCTCCGGTTTCCCTAATGGTTCCCAGGATGCATTGTGGCTTTGCGGGGGCTTTATGGGGGTGAGTGTGTGTGTGGGGTGTGTGTGTGTGTGTGTGTGTGTGTGTGTGTGTGTGTGTGTGTGTGTGTGTGTGTGTGTGTGTGTGTGTGTGTGTGTGTGTGTGTGTGTGTGTGTGTGTGTGTGTGTGTGTGTGTGTGTGTGTGTGAGAGAGTGGTGGTGGTGGTGGGGGGTGATGCGGTCATTTCGACACATGAGAAGTATCCCATCAGAGGATAGGGCCTAGCCACTTCAAAGGCACTTACACACACACACTTAACACATTCACACTACACCACACACACACACACACACACTGACAGGGTAAATGTGCATGCATTGCATCTGCGTTAATTGAAGTGAGGCTGAGGAAGGGAAGGATCATTTTTTTCAGAAAGATGCTGGTAGAAAAAAATTAAAAAGCGTATCACTCTTTCTTCTGTTCCTGGTTGAAAGTGTTTTATGATAATCCTACTGCATCAGCATTACCGCACTCAGTTCCTCACAGATGTGTGTGTGTGCTACTCAATATGTTTGTGCAAACTAATTAAACACACGTCGTTGCTCCGGCCTACGATGGATGGCTTTTTAATGACGTCAGTCCAAGTGAATATGCAAACGCTTTTGAAGCGCTGCGACACTCCTATGGTAGATTACCTTATTGATTTGATCCAAAACATCATTAGATATGAATAAAAAATCACACATTAGGGAAGGGTGTGGGGGAGGAGGAGGGGATGGATTGGGGGAGAGGATGAGGGGCTGAGAGTTGGGGGAGGGAAATGGGGAAGGGACGTTCAGGTGTGTGTGTGTGTGTGTGTGTGTGTGTGTGTGTGTGTGTGTGTGTGTGTGTGTGTGTGTGTGTGTGTGTGTGTGTGTGTGTGTGTGTGTGTGTGTGTGTGTGTGTGTGTGTGTGAATCTATTCCTTTTCCTCCACAGACAAAGCGTCTCCACCTCTCCAACCCCTCAAATAAAACCAGCATTCATCTACTGAAACAATCAAATATATTGACACAGATCAACTCACTGCAGCTCCTCCAGTCTGCCACACACACACACACACACACACACACACACACACACACACACACACACACACACACACACACACACACACACACACACACACACACACACACACACACACACACACACACACACACACACACACCATATGCTGTGGTCACAAATACAGTTGTTCTTGGTCCAAACACAGACACACACGCTGACTCCAGGCTTGTCTCATCAACTAATGAATACACACAAACGTCCTGTAATGAAGTCAAAAGTCAAAAGTTTGTACACACCTACTCATTCCAGGGTTTTTCTTTACTTTTACTATTTTCTACATTGTAGAATAATACTGAAGACATCAAAACTATGAAATGACACCATCACGTAGTAACCAAAAAAGTGTTAAACAAATCAAAATATATTTTATATTTGAGATTCTTCAAAGTAGCCACCCTTTGCCTTGACAGCTTTGCACACTCTTGGCATTCTCTCAACCAGCTTCATGAGGTAGTCACCTGGAATGGATTTCAATTAACAGGTGTGCCTTGTTAAATAGTGGAATTTATTTTCTTCTTAATGCGTTTGAGCCAATCAGTTGTGTTGTGACAAGGTAGGGGTGGTATACAGAAGATAGGCCTATCTGGAAAAATACCAGGTCCATATTATGGCAAGAACAGCTCAAATAAGCAAAGACAAACGACAGTCCATCATTACTTTAGGACATGAAGGTCAGTCAATCCGGAAAATTTTAAGAACATTGAAAGTTTCTTCAAGCGCAGTCCCTAAAACCATTAAGCACTATGACGAAACTGTCTCTCCTGAGGACCGCCACAGGAATGGAAGACCCAGAGTTACCTCTGCTGCAGAGGAATCAGGCTTTCATGGTCGAATTGCTGCAAAGAAACCACTACTAAAGGACGCCAATAATAATAAGAGACTTGCTTGGGCCAAGAAACATGAGCAATGGACATTAGACCGGTGGAAATCTGTCCTTCGGTCTGATGAGTCCAAATTTGAGATTTTTGGTTCCAACCGCCGTGTCTTTGTGAGACGCAGAGTAGGTGAACGGATGATCTCTGCATGTGTGGTTCCCACCGTGAAGCATGGAGGAGGAGGTGTGATGGTGTAGTGGTGCTTTGCTGGTGACACTGTCTGAGATTTATTTAGAATTCAATGCATACTTAACCAGCATGGCTACCACAGCATTCTGCAGCGATATGCCATCCCATCTGGTTTGCGATTAGTGGGACTATCATTGGTTTTTCAACAGGACAATGACCCAAAACACACCTTCAGGCTGTGTAAGGGATATTTGACCAAGAAGGAGAGTGATGAAGTGCTGCATCAGATGACCTGGCCTCCACAATCACCTGACATCAACCCAATTGAGATGGTTTAGGATGAGTTGGACCGCAGAGTGAAGGAAAAGCAGCCAACAAGTGGTCAGCATATGTGGGAACTCCGTCAAGACTGTTGGAAAAGCATTCCTCATGAAGCTGGTTGAGAGAATGCCAAGAGTGTGCAAAGCTGTCATCAAGGGTGGCTACTTAAAATAATCTCAAATATAACATATATTTTGATTTGTTTAACACTTTTTTTGGTTACTACATGATTCCATATGTGTTATTTCATAGTTGTGATGTCTTCACTATTATTCTACAATGTAGAAAATAGTCCAAGTAAAGAAAAACCCTGGAATGAGTAGGTGTGTGCAAACTTTGGACTGGCACTGTATTACAGGATGTTTGTGTGTATTCATTAGTTGATGAGACAAGCCTGGAGTCAGAGTGTGTGTCTGTGTTTGGATCAAGAACAACTGTCTTTGTGACCACAGTGTGTGTGTGTGTGTGTGTGTGTGTGTGTGTGTGTGTGTGTGTGTGTGTGTGTGTGTGTGTGTGTGTGTGTGTGTGTGTGTGTGTGTGTGTGTGTGTGTGTGTGTGTGTGTGTGCGTGCATCTAGCAGACTGGAAGAGCTCCAGTGAGTTGATCTGTGTCAATATATTTGATTGTTGAAGTAGATGAATACTGGAAAAACAAGAGACTGTTTTATTTGAGGGGTTGGAGAGGTGGAGACGCTTTGTCTGTGGAGGAAAATAGATTCATACACACACACACACACACACACACACACACACACACACACACACACACACACACACACACACACACACACACACACACACACACACACACACACACACACACACACACACACAAATGTGATGTCGTCACTATTATTCTACAATGTACAAAATAGTCCAAATAAAGAATAACCCTTGAATGAGTAGGTGTGTCCAAACTTTTGACTGGTACTGTATTTATTTATTTTAATATTTTTTTTAACCCTTTGTCTCCCCAAATTCGTGGTATCCAATTGGTAGTTACAGTCTTGTCTCATCGCTGCAACTCCCGTACGGACTCGGGAGAGGCGAAGGTCGAGAGCTGTGAGTCCTCCGAAACACAACCCAACCAAGCAGCACTGCTTCTTGAGACAATGCCCACTTAACCCGGAAGCCAGCCGCACCAATGTGTCGGAGGAAACACCGTACACCTGGCGACCGTGTCAGCATGCACTGCACCCGGCCCGCCACAGGAGTCGCTAGTGCACGATGGGACAAGTAAATCCCTGCCAGCCAAACCCTCCCCTAACCTGGACGACACTGGGCCAATTGTACGCCACCCCATGGGTCTCCCGGTCACGGCCAGCTGCGACAGATTCTGGGCTCGAACCCAGAATCTCTAGTGGCACAGGTAGCGCAGCGATGCAGTGCCTTAGACCACTGCGCCACTCGGGAGGCCTTGGTACTGTATTTAACGTCATAGATTGTCCGGACCGTTTGGGTCGGTGTGTAACACTATCCAGTCCCAACGACCCGCAGTGGCTCCAGTCCTATTGGGCCGGTCCATATGACACACACACACAAACACACACAGACGGCCTGACTCCAGGTCTGGCCCCATTGATCCAGGGTCTTGGTGCCACTGGGGGTAGGAGGAGGAGGATCCATCTCAGATAAGAGAGCAGGGCTGGGCCTAACCCAACAGACAGCAGACAGCCTGACTCACTGGACTAGCAGACTCCTTCTGGTCACCCTGTTCTCTCCTGCCCTCTCTCACTCTATACCCCTCTTTTTATCCCTTTATCTGTGTCTCTGTTTTCTTTCATTCCCAGTCTCCATCTTTCTATCTATAGTTAATCTTTATCTGCGTCTCTCTCGTTCTCTCTTCCTCCGTGACTATCTTTCTCTTCTGACTCCCTTTCCACTCTCCAATCAGATCAGCAATGCTGTGACAGTCCACGGCGTCTTTAAGTCTAGGACACTTGGACCATCAGATCAGCATTGCTGTGACAGTCCACGGCGTCTTTAAGTCTAGGACACTTGGACCATCAGATCAGCATTGCTGTGACAGTCCACGGCGTCTTTAAGTCTAGGACACTTGGACCATCAGATCAGCATTGCTGTGACAGTCCAAGGCGTCTTTAAGTCTAGGACACTTGGACCATCAGATCAGCATTGCTGTGACAGTCCACGGCGTCTTTAAGTCTAGGACACTTGGACCATCAGATCAGCATTGCTGTGACAGTCCACGGCGTCTTTAAGTCTAGGACACTTGGACCATCAGATCAGCATTGCTGTGACAGTCCACGGCGTCTTTAAGTCTAGGACACTTGGACCATCAGATCAGCATTGCTGTGACAGTCCACGGCGTCTTTAAGTCTAGGACACTTGGACCATCAGATCAGCATTGCTGTGACAGTCCACGGCGTCTTTAAGTCTAGGACACTTGGACCATCAGATCAGCATTGCTGTGACAGTCCACGGCGTCTTTAAGTCTAGGACACTTGGACCATCAGATCAGCATTGCTGTGACAGTCCACGGCGTCTTCAAGTTTAGAACACATGGACCAAAATCCTTTGTCTTTTACTTTTCTTCATATTTAATTGTGGCCAGTCCAGGAACCAAACTCATAGCAGTTTTCCTTTTCCCGTAACCTCCCCTCCCCTCCCCTCCCCTCCCCTCCCCTCCCTTCTCCTCTCCTCTCCCCCCTTCTCCCCTTCCCTCTCCTCTCCCCTCCTCTCCTCCCTTCTCCTCTCCTCCCTTCTCCCCTCCCTTCCCTTCTCCCCTCCCTTCCCTTCTCCTCTCCCCTCCTCTCCTCCCTTCTCCTCTCCTCTCCCCTCCCTTCTCCTCCCTTCTCCTCTCCCCTCCTCTCCTCCATTCTCCACCCCTCTCCTCTCCCCTCCCTTCTCCTCTCTTCCCCTCCCTTCTCCTCTCCTCTCCTCCCTTCTCCTCTCCTCTCCTCTCCTTTCCCTCTCTTCCCAAGATGGTTGATGTAAATGATACTCAGTCAACTGAAAGGTAAAAGTTTGAAATCAACCATTTCAAATCAACAGTGATTGATTGTGTCATGTTAGTTGACTGTTATTACCCAAAACACCCTGCAGGAGGTGCAGAAGTATTTTTCTCTGTCTCCTGAGTGAGTGAAGGGAGAGAAGGAAGAGCCAAGGAGAGGAAGAATACTTCTTGCTAAAATAATCACTTTATGTTTGAGGAAAACATACATATCCACTGTTATGAGAGACACAGGAGTCAGAGAAAACGTGAGAGAGAGAGAGATGCCTCAGGGGAGAAGTGAAACCTTTTTAAGGCTGGTCTTTCTCTTCCTCCATCTCTCTCTCTGTCTGTCCCTCCCTCCCTCTCCCCCTTCTCTCCCCCTGCACACTGATACCCTAGCAGGGAAGTTTGACCCTGCAGTCGATAGGCCCATTAGTAAATAAGGGATGCATAATTCATTAAATATGCTTCAGATACATATTTCAGCGTTGGGTTACCAGGCAGATGTGGGGGAGCAGTGAGACCATAATAACACTCTGCAGGATGAGGTGTCTGCTGTAAACAACAGTCAGAGAGGAGGAGAGGAGAGGGGAGCGACAGGAAGGAGAGGACAGGAGAGAAAATTAAGGAGAAGTGGAGGGGAGAGGATAGGTAAGAACAGGAGAGGACAGGAGAGAAATATATTTGATTATAACCATACACAGACGTCATCTCAGAAGCTATGAGGTCAGTCTGAGGAAAAGCAGAAGTTGAAGTCCAGTTTGAAGGAGAAGAGGAAGATGGCTTGACACGCAAAGCCTGCTTGGACCAACCACAAGACAGCCCAATAAAGACACACACTCCCATGACTGCAGAAAGGAGGTCAAAGGGTCAATTCCCACAGACTGGTAGTGAAAGGATGAAAGAGACTGGACTGTGTGTGTGTGTGTGTGTGTGTGTGTGTGTGTGTGTGTGTGTGTGTGTGTGTGTGTGTGTGTGTGTGTGTGTGTGTGTGTGTGTGTGTGTGTGTGTGTGTGTGTGTGTGTGTGTGTGTGTGTGTGTGTGTACTGTAAATAGCAGTAACCCTTCTTCCCATAAGTCTCTCTATAATAGAGGCGTGTGAAAGAGGAACAGGTGTTTTTGATTCGCGATCGACTACTGCTGCTCAACTCATAGACACACAAAGCCACGCAACCAAACACACACTAACACACACACACAGCAACCAAACACACACACACAGAATCAAACACACACTCACACACACACAGCAACCAAACACACACACAAACGCATACACGGCCACACAACCAAACACACACACTAACACACACACACACACACACACACACACACACACACACACACACACACACACACACACACACACACACACACACACACAGCAACCAGACACACACTCACACACAAACACATACACAGCCACGCAACCAAACACACACACACTAACACACACACACACACAGCAACCAAACACACACAGTAATCAAACACACACACACACACAAACACATACACAGCCACGCAACCAAACACACACACGCACACACACACTAACACACACATACAGCAACACAACCAAACACATACGCACACTAACACACACACCCAGCAACCAAACACACACACACAAACACATACACAGCAAAGCAACCAAACACACACACACACTAACATACACACAGCAAAGCAACCAAACACACACACGCACTAACATACACACAGCAACGCAACCAAACACACACACACACACACACACACACACAAACAGATACACAGCAACGCAACCAAACACACACGCACTAACACACACACAGCAACACAACCAAACACATACGCACACTAACACACACACACACACACACACACACACACACACACACACACACACAAACACATACACAGCAAAGCAACCAAACACACACACACACTAACATACACACAGCAACGCAACCAAACACACACACACACACACACACACACACACACACACACACACACACACACACACACACACACACACACACACACATACACAGCAACGCAACCAAACACACACACACACTAACACACATACAGCAACACAACCAAACACATACGCAGACTAACACACATGCCCAGCAACCAAACACACACACACACACAAACACATACACAGCAACGCAACCAAACACATTCACACACTAACACACACACACAGCAATGCAGCCAAACACACACACACACAAACACACACACAGCAACACTAACACACACACAGCAACATGAACACACACACAGCAACATTAACACACACACACACAGCAACACTAACACACACACACACACACACACTAACACACACACAGCAACACATACACAGCAACACTAACACACACACACACACACTAACACACACACAGCAACACATACACAGCAACATTAACACACACACACACACACACAGCAACATTAACACACACACACAGCAACACTAACACACACACACACACTAACACACACACAGCAACACATACACAGCAACATTAACACACACACAGCAACACTAACACACACACAGCAACACTAACACACACACACACACTAACACACACACAGCAACACACACACAGCAACACTAACACACACACACAGCAACACTAACACACACACAGCAACACTAACACACACACACAGCAACACTAACACCACACAGCTCATAACATACCTTTTCACACAAGTTCTTACTGTAAGACAGATTAGACACCAACTTTACTACCCACTGGGCACAGATGTCAATTCAACATCTATTCCACGTTGGGTCAACGTCATTTCCTTGAAATGACTTGGAAACAACGTTGATTCAACCAGTGTGTGACCAGTGGGTACACTTTTTCGTTCACAGAGTTCCCCTCCCTTTTTGCTGGTTCGCTCTGTCATCTATCATGACCCTAACGGCTGCTGGCGGTCAACAGTTTTACAACACGCTCCTGTTGTGTTGTTGTGTCTGTGTGAATGGTGTGAACCGCTCTGAGGAAACAGAAGGTGCCAGAGATGTCATGGGGGAGGGCCCTGACGGACAGCTTCATCACCCCAGGGTGGGAGTGCTGATAATGGGCCACGTTCATTAGGAATGTCCCTGGCTTCAGTGAGGCCTCCACTATCTCTCCTGCCCACAGTGGTACAGGCATCCTGTGTACACAATGGCTGCCCTGGGCAGATAGGTGAGGGTGCTACTGAAGCAACACACTAGACTGATGGGGCAATAAAATACTGAAATGATACACAAAGTGAAAAGGAGTAATGGTTATTTGTGTGCGTGCGTGGCTAGCCAGACTGCAGGCAGCAGTCCTGTATACTTGAGCCAAACTGAAGCTAATCTTTAGCCTTTGGAGTCTGAGTGCAGCCTGGCCAGGTCTACTCTGTTCTACAGCCTGCTAGACTGTACACTGAATCACAGCCTCATAGCCTTCTACAGTAGAACACTACACTGAGGAATAGAACACTGCTGAGATGAATAGAATACAACAGAACCGAATAGTATTGTTGAGTCAGGTCCAGTTGATTGAAAGAGTGCAAAAGGAAATTGTAGAGAAGAAAACCGGATAGAAAATAATTGAGTTTGTCTGTTTCGTCTTGGCCTGCTATTTCTTCCCCAGCACGTGTGTGTGTGCTGCCTGGCAGAGAGACTGTATACCATGTGATTTCTCACACACACACAGCTAATAGCCTTGGCTCCTCTTAGTAGTTACCAGAAACCTCTTCCACAGTAGCGTCACTTTGCTAGTCAACAACAGGCAACAGGCCAACAGCCCAACAAACACATCACTACAGCTACGGTGAGAACTCTAAATGGGTCATATTTGCATCATCTCGGTTACCCAGAAGCAAAATTATCTCGCGAAAGTTTGTCATTTCCTGCCAACAAGAAGCTGTCCACGAGAGATTACATTTGCACAGCAAATTCACCCACGTGTCAAAGCATGCAGAAACATTGTATACCGCACAATTCCTGCCCAAATGGATTCTAAGATTATGGGTTTGTAAGGTGTTAACTGTTATTTATCTTAAAAAATATATATATATATATATATATATATATATATATATATATCTTATTATTATTCCATTTGTTTATTCCATGTGTAACTCTGTGTTGTTGTATGTGTCAAATTGCTATGCTTTATCTTGGCCAGGTCGCAGTTGCAAATGAGAACTTGTTCTCAACTAGCCTACCTGGTTAAATAAAGGTGAAATAAAATTTAAAAAATTATCTTAGAAGTGAAGTTCTGTTAGGATGCAGTTCCACCGTTGGCCTACAGGTGTCAGTGCAGGCCCAAGCCACAGTGGTGAGGAGAGTCAGAGAGCTGAATCCCTCAGCTTTATCCTCTACATCTGATCTGTCTACACACATCTCCTCCACACATATCTGTCTAGCGCCTCATTCCCCCAGAAGGGTCCATTGTCCACTGGGGATGGCAGGAGCCAATGAGTAAGGCTGAGTTACAGTGTGGGTCTGTAATTAGATGTGGGGGGTGTCATGGATGAGTTGCCTCATCAATCGTGTGTGTGAGTGCGTGCATGCTTGCCTGTGTATGTGCGTGCCTGCCTGTGTGCGTGCTTGTGTACGTGCGTGTATTAATGTGTGTTTTGAATGTGATTGGTTAGTTTCTCACAGTCCCAGTCATGTTGATGTCAAATCCAGATGGTCTGACTACTGATGGTACCAGTAACCCAGAACCATCTGCCTGATGAAGTCCATAATAACTATGTAACATATTCACAATGTTCTATTACTCTCTCCCTCTGTTTCTCTTGGAGACTGAGATGCTGACTCACACAGACAGACAGACAGACGGACAGACAGACAGACAGACAAACGGACGGACAGACGGACAGATAGATTAACAGGCAGACAGACAGACAGACAACCAGGCAGGCAGGCAGGCAGGCAGACAGACAGACAGACAGACAGACAGACAGACAGACAGACAGACAGACAGACAGACAGACAGACAGACAGACAGACAGGCAGGCAGGCAGGCAGGCAGGCAGGCAGGCAGGCCGACAAACACAGACAGACAGACAGACAGACAGACAGACAGACAGACAGACAGACAGACAGGCAGGCAGGCAGGCAGGCAGGCAGGCAGGCAGGCCGACAAACAGACAGACAGACAGGCAGGCAGGCAGGCAGGCAGACAGGCAGGCAGGCAGGCAGGCAGGCAGGCAGGCAACCAGACAGACCGACAGACAGACAGACAGACAGACAGACAGACAGACAGACAGACAGGCAGGCAGGCAGGCAGGCAGGCAGGCAGGCAGGCAGGCCGACAAACAGACAGACAGACAGACAGACAGACAGACAGGCAGGCAGGCAGGCAGGCAGGCAGGCCGACAAACAGACAGACAGACAGACAGACAGACAGACAGACAGACAGACAGACAGACAGACAGACAGACAGACAGGCAGGCAGGCAGGCAGGCAGGCAGGCCGACAAACAGACAGACAGACAGGCAGGCAGGCAGGCAGGCAGGCAGGCAGACAGACAGGCAGGCAGGCAGGCAGGCAACCAGACAGACCGACAGACAGACAGACCTCAGACTGCTGTAAGGCAGTGGTCTCCAACCCTGGTAACTCTGCATGGGTTAATCCTGTTAGGTTATTGTTGGGCAAGGTGGAGCCATCATCACCCATATTTCTCACACATACCTGTCTTTTTCAGAGACTAGGAACCCTTCCGTTGCTTTGGTTTGTATTGAGAGCAGACCGTGGCTTGTCTATGTAAGAGGGCTTTGGAACCCAGTCAGCCAGGGGAAGAGGTGTTTTGCATAAGGGAGGCTGTTGACCCAGTACTGCAATGCTGAAAAGAGGAAGAGGACATTTTCACTGCAACTGAAAACTGAGAGGAGACTGGCGGAGAGGAGAGAGGAAAACGAGAGAGACCAGTGTGTGTGTCCCGCTGCGGCTAGCCACTGCCAAGGCATGCCATATAGCTGAAGCACTGCGGCCTTACAAGCCCATCTGACCACCACAGCACAGATCATAGATCAGATTTACAGGCACACCAGACTCTGCTGAACCCAGATTCAACTTGCTGATGTTCCACTATGGTTCTCATTTAAAAGTGAGAGACTGTCATTGTTTACTGTCAATCATAGTAAGCGCTGGTCTGTGGTTATACCTAAGCCATGCTGTGGCCAGAGTAACAGTATCAGCAATGATGGGTCTGGCTCACAGAGTAATTGACGTGACCACAAATACCCTACTGTACTGTGATACATGCATAGGTGTTTCTAATAACTATGGAAATGAAGAAACTGTCTGAGGAGGCAAGGACAAAGAAGCTTCTCTGTCAGAGATAAGTATTCAAATAAGTATGTTCCTATCGCTCTTGTTTCTCTATCTCTATTTCTCTCTCTCCACCTCTCTCCCCCTGCATCTCTCTCTCCCGCTCTCTCTCTCTTTCTCCTCCCTCTCCCTCTCTCTCTATCTCTCTCTGTTTCTCCTCCCTCTCTCTCCCTCTACCCCTCTCTCACTCTCTCCCTCTCTCTCCTCCCTCTCTCTCTGTAGAAGTGTGTTCCCGTAGAACATGATAGGTCCCACCTGTTGGCTCTCTGTTTAACTCTCCTTACCTGCCGGCCTGTAATTACACCGCTGTGAGTGTGTGTGTCTGCAGGTAGCTTTAGATAATTAGCCCCAACGCCTCAGATGCCTTTGATCTTTGTAATAGAGAGAGAAAAGAGAGAGAGAGAGAGAGAGAGTGTACAATGGACAGGTGCAAGGAGAGCGTCTTATGCCATTTTCCAGACCCCATTCACGTCTACACACACACACACACACACACACACACCTACACAAACACAGGGCAAAACAACACGTGTCCACTTAAAGCGAAGATGGTTTGTCACCCTAGTTACTGGATAATGACTGCACTATAATCCTATAGTCCCTTAAGACCAGTCCAACCATCACTGTACCCTCAACAGGAGTGTTAGAGTCGTCTGTTTTTATGAGTTGGGAGGGAAGATGGGATGGTTATAGTGATCGTTATCTGACCTGCCAGTCGTTAGTTCAGTGTGTGTGTGTGTGTGTGTGTGTGTGTGTGTGTGTGTGTGTGTGTGTGTGTGTGTGTGTGTGTGTGTGTGTGTGTGTGTGTGTGTGTGTGTGTGTGTGTGTGCGTGTGTGTGTGTGTGCGTGTGTTTACAGTAAGTCAGTATAATGGCACCTCTGGGAGCCTATCATCATTAGCTATCGTCAGGTTGCCGTTATGTCGTAAGTGACGACATATGGCAATGTCGTCACAACGTTGTGAATGTCATTAGGACATATCGTTATGTCGTAATAGTTGTGCCACCGGAGAGTTGTCAGCGACGTTAGCCCCCGTTAGATGAACTGTAGAGAGGACGGTAAGATGTGTCACGGTAATAAAGCTCCTCCCTCTGTCGTATACCTAGCACCATTTTGGTTCCTAGGGGTGTAGTATATCAGTCTCCGTCAGGAGGAAGCATTATGTTATGTGACTCCCCAATGTACCGTCAGTTCTCCTTTAGGAAAGGTCCATTAACTATAGGAGACATAATGAGGCCTCACTCACACCATAAACACCCCAGCATACAACAGCATACAACAGCATACAACAGCATACAACAGCATACAACAGCATACAACAGCATACTCCTGTTCCACTCTTCCACTGACGCACTGACAAATACCCACATAAAAACAACCAATACAGTATTTTTTAAATTTTATTTAACTAGGCGAATCAATTAAGAACAACTTCTTATTTACAATGACGGCCTAGGAACAGTGGGTTAACTGCCTTGTTCAGGGGCAGAACGACAGATTTGTACCTTGTCAGCTCGGGATTTGATCCAGCAACCTTTCGGTTACTGGGCCCAACGCTCCAACCACTAGGCTACCTGCCACCCCAAATACAGTACACCCACATAAATACAACCAATACAGTACACCCACATAAACACAACCAATACAGTTCACCCACATAAATACAACCAATACAGTACACCCACATAAATACAACCAATACAGTACACCCACATAAACACAACCAATACAGTTCACCCACATAAATACAACCAATACAGTACACCCACATAAACACAACCAATACAGTACACCCACATAAACACAACCAATACAGTACACCCACATAAATACAACCAATACAGTACACCCACATAAACACAACCAATACAGTACACCCACATAAACACAACCAATACAGTACACCCACATAAACACAACCAATACAGTACACCCACATAAACACAACCAATACAGTACACCCACATAAACACAACCAATACAGTTCACCCACATAAATACAACCAATACAGTACACCCACATAAATACAACCAATACAGTACACCCACATAAACACAACCAATACAGTTCACCCACATAAATACAACCAATACAGTACACCCACATAAATACAACCAATACAGTACACCCACATAAACACAACCAATACAGTTCACCCACATAAATACAACCAATACAGTACACCCACATAAACACAACCAATACAGTACACCCACATAAACACAACCAATACAGTACACCCACATAAACACAACCAATACAGTACACCCACATAAATACAACCAATACAGTACACCCACATAAACACAACCAATACAGTACACCCACATAAACACAACCAATACAGTACACCCACATAAACACAACCAATACAGTACACCCACATAAACACAACCAATACAGTACACCCACATAAACACAACCAATACAGTTCACCCACATAAATACAACCAATACAGTACACCCACATAAATACAACCAATACAGTACACCCACATAAACACAACCAATACAGTTCACCCACATAAATACAACCAATACAGTACACCCACATAAACACAACCAATACAGTACACCCACATAAACACAACCAATACAGTACACCCACATAAACACAACCAATACTGTACACCCACATAAACACAACCAATACAGTACACCCACATAAACACAACCAATACAGTACACCCACATAAACACAACCAATACAGTACACCCACATAAACACAACCAATACTGTACACCCACATAAACACAACCAATACAGTACACCCACATAAAACAACAACATAACACAGCTACATAGAGCTGTATTGTAGACATACATATACACCAGAAAGTACCCAGATAGAAACACAAACTATTTTATTTCTACATCCACCCCCGCCCCCACTCTCCAGTCTCCCCTCCCCTCATCAACCCTCTCTCTCCCAATCCACTGGGGACCAATTATCTCATTTGCCATGTTCAGTCAACTCCCCCGTCCAATTGCCCTCCTCTTTTACTGACAGAAAGAGGGGGAGAGGGGAAAAGAGAGAGAGTGACAGAGGGGGGCTGGAGAGAGAGAGGGAGAGAGAGAGAGAGATGGAGGGAGAGAGAGAGGGGGGGTGTGGAGAGAGAGAGGGAGAGAGAGAGATGGAGGGAGGGAGAGAGATAGAGGGGGATAGAGAGAGGGGGAGAGATGGGAAGAGAGCGAGAGGGAGAGAGAGAGAGAGAGAGAGAGGGGAGGAGAGAGAGGGGGAGAGAGAGAGGGGGAGAGAGAGAGAGAGAGAGAGAGAGAGAGAGAGAGAGAGAGAGAGAGAGAGAGAGAGAGAGAGAGAGAGAGAGAGAGAGAGAGAGAACAAACAAACAGATTCTGCTGACAGTCATCATCTCATTATCCTGCAGGACCCCACAGAGCTCAGCTTTCAGTGTGTGTGCGTGCTTGTGTGCGTTTACTTACAGTGTCAAGTATTCTTCAGTGAATTGGTCTGCACAACAATCCAGCCCATGACTGTGAACAATAAAATGCATTATGGTCTAGCAATCCCCCAAGGGTCAATTTGGATGCCATTTTGTTTCTTAGATTTCACAATACAATACAATATGTAAAAAAAATTATGCTAAAATATAGCCTACAATGTGATGTCTGTGTCCTCTATAGCAATGGGAAAACAGTACAGTAGCAGTGAGACGTGACGCCGTGCTTCTCCTCACCTCTCCTTTGTCACCGTGGAGACAGGCAGGCAGGCTGAGCACAGTGTGAGCTCCTGAGCTCCCACAAGCCACGGCTATCTTAACCTCTGACCCCAGCCACTTACAGAGCATGTTCAGTGGTTTAGGACATTAGCAGGGATCACAGTTCAAACCCCCGGGAGTGGACGGCTCTGGGTGCTAGTTGCCCAGAACTATCCAAGGTCAGGTTGCCGTCCTGATCTAGGATCAGCTTGCCGTCCTAAAATGGGAACCGTAGCCATTATGAAGGAATGCAGAGCTGACGTCAGCGTCTAGGGGAGGTCACCCTATTGGGAGTCGAGAGGGGGAACAAACCAGAGATCTGACAACATGTTAAATATCAGGGTCTCCCACATCGATGATGGAATTGTATCTATCAATCAACACTTCTGTTTGGCTGGCTAGCTAATGTCATGTTAGCAAGCAAATACATAGACAATCCCTTAACACTGTAGGTAAAGCATGTGGGATTAATAATGCCACAAGAAATAGTTTGATGAATGACTCTCGCTGGTTTAACTACTGATATGGGACCTTATGATGGGAAATAAATATTTGAGATACAGTTTCCTCCATTTTCATTATGACGAAACACACGCAAATGCTGATGATGAAACATGAATTCTCAGTACACATGCGTGTAATTAGTGGAGTCGTCACTAAGACGAATGTGTTTTCCTCTCCTCTGTCTGACTGTACTAGTGTCAACTAGGGCCTCGTCCCAACACAGTCTGAATGTTTCCTTTCTACCCTCATATAGCCTCCAATGGCTGACAGACACATAGGGGGATGGACTTATTTCATATGTTTGTAAGATGAGAGGGCCAGGTGTGTGTGACTCAGGGTGTGTGTGTGTGTGTGTGTGTGTGTGTGTGTGTGTGTGTGTGTGTGTGTGTGTGTGTGTGTGTGTGTGTGTGTGTGTGTGTGTGTGTGTGTGTGTGTGTGTGTGTGTGTGTGTGTGTGTGTGTGTGTGTGTGTGTGTGTGTGTGTGTTTCCAGTGTCTAGGAGGCGGTCTCTTACCGGAAGATTCTCCCTCCTGTCTGCTGAGTAATGAAAAGTCTGAGACTAAATGCTTCACATCACTCTGTGAGAGACACACACACACACACTGAGACAAAGACCTTCACATCTCACTGCGAGCAACACACACACTTTTAACCAGTCGCCCCCTCATCCTAACGTTAGTATAACCGTCGGGGAACAAAAGGCCTTCTCTGTGCTCCCTGAATGGCAGGCCTGTTAAACGATGCCTCATCCCTCTGTCATGTGTTTGCCTGAGCGACAGGATGGCTAAACGATGGCTCATCCATGACTTCATCACAAAAGGATGCTGAAATGAAAACCAGTACTGAACGGCTGTTGGTGTTTGTCTAGGAGTCTATATCAGAGAGAGAGAGAGAGAAGGGAGGGAGATCTTTAGAAGCGTTCAGTAGCGTTAGTTAATTGTTGTGGCCAAGGCTTACTGTATGCGCTCCTGTATTGACTATATAATAATAATAATAATAATAATAATTTGGAGGGTGCTTATATTTGTCCTATTTCACACAAGTGTCTACAGCCTGGTCTCATAGACTATGCGTAACATAGCAAATGTACATCCGGGACACGCAAAGGGCAGTAGTATGATATGTTACGTTTGGTATGGTTACGTAAGACAGATGGTTATTTAAGGCAAAAACGAAAGTAGGGTGGTTGGTTGTGGTGGATGGGTCAGCGTATAACACGAACGTCTAGCAACCCAAAGGTTGTGAGTTTAAGTCTCATCACAGACAACTGTAGCATTTTAGCCAATTAGCAACTTTTCAACTACTTACAAATGTTTAACTACTTTGCAACTACTTAGCATGTTATCTAACCCTTCACCTAACCCTAACCCTTTTAGCTAACCCTCCCCCTGACCCTAACCTTAACCCTTTAACCTAACTCCTTATCTTAACCCAGTTAGCATCACATCCGGCCAGCATCACATCCGGTCCATAGGGCGACGCACAATTGGCCGGGGTAGGTCGTCATTGTAAATAAGAATTTGTTCTTAACTAACTTGTCTAGTTAAATAAAGGTTCGATAAAAAAATCACACACACACACACTGGGCCGCCAGTGTGTCACGCAGACTGCCAGTAAGTGATCTGACCCCTTGTCCTATTACAGAAAGGGTTATTTAACACGCACACACACTCATGCACACATACACACACACACACACACTGCCCTACCCACACAAACATGCACACACACACCACATACACACACACACCACCCCCGCTGAATGTCTGGGATTGTTTACAAGCCTGCTGGTTAAGTTGTTCCTTAGTCAGACTCTCTGCCAAAACTCAGTGAGGCCTTTTCCCAGTATTTTCTGCCTGCCTATTTCTCATGAAAACTATATTCCTTATGTTATGATCTCTGTTCTACCATTCTAATGATGGTGTTATGTAGGCCTTCTAACAGAAGGGTCAAGTAAAGTGTGATTGAGTTCTCATCACTGTGGCATGTCCGGACAACCATAGTATAAATGTCCACTCACTCCCTCTCACCCTCTCCCTCACTCCCTCTCACCCTCTCCCTGACCTTATGGAAGAAGCCCATCCATGTTCTCCCAGATCTTCACTCTCCATCAGGTCAGCCAACCACAAGCCCTGATATTCCCAGACATGACCCCAGAATAATTCATAACAGATAAATGTTTTATTGTTGTGTACATTAATCATTTTTTAAATGTTCATGAACAGAAGAGAGAGAAGGAGAGAGAGAGGTTGGAGTGGAGTATAGGGGGAGAGAGATACAGACAAAGAGAGAGAGACGGGGGGGGGCACCTGCTGGGATTCCAGTGGGAGTGGGTGGGTGAGTCAGAAACCAGTCCCTCTCAGACAGACAGGACAGCACACTTTGAGAATTTCCCTCCTCTCTCTTTTTCTCTCTCGTTCCCTTTTTCTGACCTTGTCCTTCTCCTCCTGTCCTATATCTCCTCTGTCTGCTTCCCCTCCCTCCCTTTTTTTTATCCTCCTCTCTTTCCTCCCTCTCTCTGTTCAGTGTTCTGTG
>NC_052313.1:52912061-52914561 GCF_016432855.1 Salvelinus namaycush
TGTGTTTTAGCATGCGTGTGTGAAATCGTACGTGTGAGGCCATGTACTTTGCATGTGTGTGTTTGTGTGTCTCTATTGAGTGTCCTGTCCCTGTGGCCCCCAATGGGTCTCTGTGTTTCTAATAGAGTACCTCAACATAACTGGTCCCTGTACAGCCCTGCTGGGTTACCACTTCCACAGGCCTAGAGACCCAGCCATGGCTCTATGTGTTGGGCCAGACCGACCGAGGCAGAGCCCTCTGTTTTTCAATTCGAAAAATCTGCCTGTGGAGTCATGGAAATGGAACCAAATACCCACCAATCAGGAATCGCTACAGTTGTATTGATTCCGATAGATATGCAAACAGCTGCAGTAAAGGTATTGATAGAATGGTTCTCCACAGAGTCCGCCTGAGTCCTACAGTATCTATGGTCTTGGGACTGTGGCTGGAGGCAGGGTTATTGAGCAGTTCTGGACAAACAGACAGACAGAGAGACAGACCGTCCACTATCGAGCGTCAGTGTCCAGGCCAAGGTATTGACCGCTGCCTCTCTCGCTGGACAAGGGTACATTAAGACACCAGAGCAGAGATGAACTTGGTGCCCTTACCTCTGCTGTGCTGTCTGATGGAAGAGACTTAGGGACAGGCACCTGGTCAGATTGGCCTGTGTGTGTGTGTGCAGTAGACGCTATCCGATAGACACATGAAAGGAAGAAATAGAGGGATTGAGTCCAGTGGTGGAAAAAGTACCCAACTGTCATACTTGAGTAAAAGTAAAGATACCTTAATAGAAAATTACTCAAATAAAAGTGAGTCACCCAGTAAAATACTACTTGAGTAAAAGTCTGAAAGTATTTAGTTTAAAATATACTTAAGTATCAAAAGTAAAAGTAAAACCATGTCAAATTCCTTATATTAAGCAAACCAGAAGGCACAATTGTATATTTTTATTTTTATTGACGGATAGCCAGAGGCACACTTCAACACTCAGACATAATTTACAAACAAAGTATTTGTGTCTAGTGAGTCCGCCAGATCAGAGGCAGTAGTGATGACCAGGGATGTGCTCTTGGATAAGTGTGTGAATTGGACAATTTTCCTGTCAAAATGTAACGAGTACTTTTGGGTGTCAGGGAAAATGTATGGAGTAAAAAGTACATTATTTTCTTTAGGAATGTAGTGATGTAAAAGTAAAAGTTGTCAAAAATATAAATAGTAAAGTACAGATACCCCCAAAAACTACTTAAGTAGTACTTTAAAGTATTTTTACTTAAGTACTTTACACAGAAGGATGAGTCTGTGTGAAACAGAGGGATTGAGTCTATGTGAAACAGAAGGTGTGAGTCTATGTGAAACAGAGGGATTGAGTCTATATGAAACAGAAGGTGTGAGTCTATGTGAAACAGAGGGATTGAGTCTATATGAAACAGAGGGATTGAGTCTATATAAAACAGAGGGATTAAGTCTATGTGAAACAGAGGGATTGAGTCTATGTGAAACAGAGGGATTGAGTCTATATGAAACAGAGGGGTTGAGTCTGTGAAACAGAGGTATTGAGTCTATATAAAACAGAGGGATTGAGTCTATGTGAAACAGAGGGATTGAGTCTATATGAAACAGAGGGATTGAGTCTATATGAAACAGAGGGATTGAGTCTATGTGAAACAAAGGGATTGAGTCTATATGAAACAGAGGGATTGAGTCTATGTGAAACAGAGGTATTGAGTCTATGTGAAACAGAGGTATTGAGTCTATGTGAAACAGGGGGATTGAGTCTATATAAAACAGAGTGATTGAGTCTATATGAAACAGAGGGATTGAGTCTATGTGAAACAGAGGGGTTGAGTCTGTGAAACAGAGGGATTGAGTCTATGTGAAACAGAGGGATTGAGTCTGTGAAACAGAGGGATTGAGTCTATATAAAACAGGTATGAGTCTATATAAAACAAGCTAAGGCGATAGTGGCAAGGATAAACTCTCTCTGCAGTTGTTGCTGTGAAATATTTGGATGGGAGGTTGGTGCAAGTGTGGTGGGGGGGTTGGGGGATTGTGTGTGTGTGTGTGTGTGTGTGTGTGTGTGTGTGTGTGTGTGTGTGTGTGTGTGTGTGTGGGGGGGGGGGGGGGGGGGGGGGGATTGTGTTCCGTAAGATTGTGAAACCACATAGTGTGTTTGGTGGGGCTGATAAGTAGAGATGCAGTCAGACTTTACCCTCCTCCTCTCTCCCCCTCCTCCTCTCCCTCCCCCTCTCTATCTCCCTCCTTCTCTCCCTCCTCCTCTCTCTTCCTGTTGCCAGACATTCTGGTGTGAGGGGTGAAAAATAACGGTATCCGTCAGTCTGTCTGTACACTCACATTAACTCTCTCTGTTTTTCTCTCTCTCTCACACACACATACACACACACACACACACACACACACACACACACACAAGCACACTAAGGGCTTTATTCAATGCGTATCACGGAAGTTCTGCGTTACAGCGTGATAGAAATGTAAAGGAAATGTTCTGGCGTTAGCAGC
>NC_052313.1:52919561-52922061 GCF_016432855.1 Salvelinus namaycush
CCTCCTCCGTTTCATTCACTCTGTTCTCTCTCTCTCTCCCTCGCTCTCCTTCCCCTTCTCTCTGGGGGTTTCTCTCTGGCTTCGGGTTAGGTGTTAGTATGTGTCTGTGTTAGAATGTGTTTTAAGGGGAGCCAGTCCATTGGTAAACTGGCCAACATTCTGTATGTCATGGTGAAGTGGTCCTGTATGTCTCCCCACAGCACCCGGTCCCTCAGCCCCCTGGTGGGGTAACCCACTCAGCCCCTATATGGCCACCACTGCAGTAAATACTAGGCCCAGTGTGGGTACTGCCGAACATATCAAATTTGAATTGTCACATGCTTGGTAAACAACAGGTGTAGACTAACAGTACTAACAGTGAGGTAGATATGTACATATAGGCAGGGGTAAAGAGGTAATTGAGGTAGATATGTACATATAGGCAGGGGTAAAGAGGTAATTGAGGTAGATATGTACATATAGGCAGGGGTAAAGAGGTAATTGAGGTAGATATGTACATATAGGCAGGGGTAAAGAGGTCTTGCCTCCCATCATAGTGAGCTTCATCCATGAGAAACAGCTTTTTACTGGGCCTTGTGGCTACAACAGAATACTAGGGAGTGAATGTACCTTCCTGAACGCTCGATGCCAAAGTTAGCCTCTAAAGTACAACCACAAGGAATGAGAATCATCTCTAATTGTGTCTCCATTCCTTCTATCTCTTTAACTATTCATTTATTCCCCTCCTCTTTCTCGCTCCCTTCTTTTCGGTACACCTCCTCTCTGATGGTGATGGTCGGGGACGTGTTGGTGCATCCTAGCATGCGAAAAAACGCCACGACTTTCCCGTGATGCTTTGCTTCTGGGGCGACATCGCCACCTTCCATGCGAGAAACCGCGACAGGAAATGCCCATTTAGCTGTCGATAGAATGCCGGGGTGCCGTGGGGTTCAGTCCATTGGCCCGACCACAGAATCCCACAGAGTACCCCCCGTGTTCCTCGGTAATGGACCGACCGAGAACCACCACGGCCCAATGGGACCAGTCCACTGTGCCTGCCACCCCTGTCCCCAAAACACTGTGGTTAACAAAGTAACGACATACACGCACTCACACACACTCCACTGAGTCCCCTTCCCAGTGTGGTTAACGAAGTAGCCATGCAAAGTGTGTGTGAGAGCATCCCCTCCCATCCCTCCCATCCTTCGCTCCTGCACTCATCCATTTGTTCTATCCATCGAGTGACTCGACTGGTCATTTATTTATCAGTTCGTTGACGCTCTGCTCCGAGTGTGTCGTGGTGTGGAGGGAAAGAGAGGCCTTGGTTCCATTTACTGAACCAGCTCTTCTTCTTCATTTAGCAATGGGTCTTCATCCTCCTGGGGTACTGTTAGGACCAGAGGGGTGGGAGGTGAGGATGGATCATTTCAGCTGATTTGGTGTTGGGGGGAGGGGGTCCCCTCCGTGTCTTTCGGTCTGCCTTCCTCCATCACTGTCTGTGTCATAAGGGATTTTGGCCGTGTGAGTCGTTACTTGATTTTGACTTTGTGGCTGACTGATGACTGATGTATTGACCAGTGTCCTCTCTCTCTTGCTGGGGGGAAAAGGCCAGCCTGACCACCATTAAAATGTCCAGCTAACCCCCACCCCGCCCAACCTACCCCCATCCAACGTCCTAGTTTGGGTCACCCAGATGGTAACAGCCCCTAATGTTATCCCAGAGTTGTGCTATTAGCCAATCACTCAACCTATTTAAAGAAAAAAAAGTTTTATAAACATATTAAATTGAACCTTTATATAACTAGGAAAGTCAGTTAAGAACAAATTCTTATTTACAATGACGGCCTACCAGGGAACAGCGTGTTAACTGCCTTGTTCAGAACGACAGATTTTTACCACGTCAACTCGGGGATTAGATCCAGCAGCCTTTCGGTTACTAGCCCAATGCTCTTACCACTAGGCTACCTGCCTATGTGGGGTAACCTAATCACGTTTAACCCAGAACTAAAGTATTGCGCAATTGGTCAGCTGCTCGATTAAGTTCTAGGTCCCTACTTGTTAAGAGAAGCGATGAAGAGATGCTAGAATGAGGAGCTCCACCATCTCTCTTTGCAAGTTACGGGCAGAATGTCTCCTCCCCTTCCGAAATTCGAAAGATGCTAACACCTGTGAAATCGTGATTTGTCCAAATAAACAGTGACGAAAAAACCCAAACACCGGAGCTACTGCTGACAGATTCTACGGTACCAGTTCTATTTACATAGGTCTGTCCACGAGAGATTAGGGGCAACCCTACCACTTGGCAACCCCACCAGTGAGGGTTGTGAGAATGGGCCTGCCATGCTGCCATAGATATGAGTCCCTCTGACTCTGGATCCATCTCAATAGTATAGATATGAGTCCCTCTGACTCTGGATCCATCTCAATAGTATAGATATGAGTCCCTCTGACTCTGGATCCATCTCAATAGTATAGATATGAGTCCCTCTGACTCTGGATCCATCTCAATAGTATAGATATG
>NC_052313.1:53228117-53235617 GCF_016432855.1 Salvelinus namaycush
AATAGAGTGTTTTCCAGTCTGGGGCGGGCAGCTCAATGTATCATTGTATTAATGGTGTTCCCAGTCTGGGGCTGTCCAGCTCAATGTATCATTGTATATAATGGTGGTTTCCAGTCTGGGCTGTCCAGCTCAATGTATCATTGTATATAATGGTGTTTTCCAGTCTGGGGCTGGGCAGCTCAATGTATCATTGAATATAAAGGTGTTTTCCAGTCTGGGGCTGTCCAGCTCAATGTATCATTGTATATAATTGTGTTTTCCAGTCTGGGGCTTTCCAGCTCAATGTATCATTGTATATAAAGGAGTTTTCCAGTCTGGGGCTGTCCAGCTCAATGTATCATTGTATATAAAGGTGTTTTCCAGTCTGGGGCTGTTCAGCTCAATGTATCATTGTATATAATGGTGTTTTCCAGTCTGGGCTGTCCAGCTCAATGTATCATTGATATAAGGTGTTTCCAGTCTGGGGCTGTCCAGCTCAATGTATCATTGTATTTAATGGTGTTTTCCAGTCTGGGGCTGTCCAGCTCAATGTATCATTGTATATAATGGTGTTTTACAGTATGTGGCTGTCCAGCTCAATTTATCATTGCATATAAAGGTGTTTTCCAGTCTGGGGCTGTTCAGCAGCTCAATGTATCATTGTATATAATGGTGTTTGCCAGTCTGGGGCTGTCCAGCTCAATGTATCATTGTATATAAAGGTGTTTTCCAGTCTGGGGCTGGGCAGCTCAATGTATCATTGAATATAAAGGTGTTTTCCAGTCTGGGGCTGTCCAGCTCAATGTATCATTGTATATAAAGGTGTTTTCCAGTCTGGGGCGTCCAGCTCATGTATCATTGTATATATGGTGTTCCAGTCTGGGGCTGTCCAGCTCAATGTATCATTGTATATAGGTGTTTTCCAGTTGGGCTGTCGCAGATCAATGATCATGTAGTTAATGGTGTTCCAGTCTGGGGCTGTCCAGCTAATGTATCATTGTATATAATGGTGTTTTCCAGTCTGGGGCTGGCAGCTCAATGTATCATTGATATAAAGGTGTTTTCCAGCTGGGGCTGTCCAGCTCAATGTATCATTGTATATAATGGTGTTTCCAGTTTGGGGCTGTCCAGCCAATGTATCATTGTATATAAAGGTGTTTTCCAGTTGGGCTGGGCAGCTCAATGTATCATTGATATATAATGTGTTTTCCAGTCTGGGGCTGTCAGTCAATGTATCATTGTATATAAGGTGGTTTTCCAGTCTGGGGCTGTCCAGACTCAATGTATCATTATATTTAAGGTGGTTTCCAGTCTGGGGCTGTCAGCTCAATGTATCATTGTATTTAATGGTGTTTCCAGTCTGGGGCTGTCCAGCTCAATGTCATTGTATATAAGTGGTGTCCAGTCTGGGCTGTCCAGCTCAATGTACATTGATATAAGGTGTTTCAGTCTGGGGCTGTCCAGCTCAATGTATCATTGTATATAATGTGTTTCCAGTCTGGGGCTGCAGCTCAATGTATCATTGTATATAAAGGTGTTTCCAGTCTGGGGCTGTCCAGCTCAATGTATCATTGTATATAATGTTTTTCCAGTCTGGGGCTGTCCAGCTCAATGTATCATTGTATATAATGTGTTTTCCAGTCTGGGGCTGGCAGCTCAATGTATCATTGTATATAAGGTGTTTCCCAGTTGGGGCTGGGGCAGCTCAATGTATCATTGTATATAAAGGTGTTTTCCAGTCTGGGGCTGGGCAGCTCAATGTATCATTGTATATAAGGTGTTTTCCAGTCTGGGGCTGTCCAGCTCAATGTAATTGTATATAAGTGTTTTCCATCTGGGCTGTCCAGCTCAATGTATCATTGTATATAAAGGTGTTTTCCAGTCTGGGGGGTCCAGCTCAATGTATCATTGTATAAAATGTGTTTTCCAGTCTGGGGCTGTCCAGCTCAATGTATCAGTATATAAAGGTGTTTTCCAGTCTGGGGCTGTCCAGCTCAATGTATCATTGTATATAATGGTGTTTCCCGTCTGGGGCTGGCAGCTCAATGTATCATTGTATATAATGGGTTTTCCCGTCTGGGCTGGCAGCTCAATGTATCATTGTAATAAAGGTGTTTTCCAGTCTGGGGCTGTCCAGCTCAATGTATCATTGTATATAAAGGTGTTTTCCATCTGGGCTGTCCAGCTCAATGTATCATTGTATTAATGGTGTTCCAGTTGGGGCTGTCCAGCTCAATGTATCATTGTATTTAATGTGGTTTCCCAGTCTGGGGCTGTCCAGCTCAATGTATCATTGTATATAATGGTGTTTCAGTCTGGGCTGTCCAGCTCAATGTTTCATTGTATATAAAGGTGTTTTCCAGTCTGGGCGGGAGCTCAATGTATCATTATATTAATGGTGTTTCCAGTCTGGGGCTGTCCAGCTCAATGTATCATTGTAGTATATGGTGTTTTCCAGTCTGGGGCGTCCAGCTCAATGTATCATTGTATATAATGGTATTTCTCTGTCTGGGGCTGTCCAGATCAATGTATCATTGTATTTAATGGTGCTGCCCAGTCTGGGGCTGTCCAGCTCAATGTATCATTGAATACAAAGGTGTTTTCCAGTCTGGGGCTCTCCAGATTAATGTATTATTGTATTTAATGTGGTTTCCCAGTCTGGGGCTGTCCAGCTCAATGTATCATTGTATATAATGGTGTTCCAGTCTGGGGTGTCCATCTCAATGTTCATTGTATATAATGGTGATTTCCAGTCTGGGGCTGTCCAGCTCAATGTATCATTGTATATAAAGGTGTTTTCCAGTCTGGGGGGGGCAGCTCAATGTATCATTATATTTAATGGTGTTTCCCAGTCTGGGGCTGTCCAGCTAAATGTATCATTGTATATGATTGTGTTTTCCAGTCTGGGCTGTCAGCTCAATGTATCATTGTATATAATGGTATTCTCAGTCTGGGGCTGCCAGCTCAATGTATCATTGCATATAAAGGTGTTTCCAGTCTGGGGCTGGGCAGCTCAATGTATCATTGTATATAAAGGTGTTTCCAGTCTGGGGCTGGGCAGCTCAATGTATCATTGTATATAAAGGTGTTTTCCAGTCTGGGGCTGTCCAGCTCAATGTATCATTGTATATATTGGTATTTCTCAGTCTGGGGCTGTCCAGATCAATGTATCATTGTATTAATGGTGTTTCCCAGTCTGGGGCTGGGCAGCTCAATGTATCATTGTATATAATGGTGTTTCCCGGTCTGGGGCTGGGCAGCTCAATGTATCCTTGTATATAAAGGTGTTTTCCAGTCTGGGGCTGGAGCTCAATGTATCATTGATATAAAGGTGTTTTCCAGTCTGGGGCTGTCCAACTCAATGTATATTGTATATAAAGGTGTTTTCCAGTCTGGGGCTGTCCAGTCAATGTATCATTGTATATAATGGTATCTCTCAGTCTGGGGCTGTCCAGATCAATGTATCATTGTATTTAATGGTGCTTCCCAGTCTGGCTGTCCAGTCAATGTATCATGTATATAAAGGTGTTTTCCAGTCTGGGGCTGTCCAGATCAATGTATCATTGTATTTAATGTGGTTTCCCAGTCTGGGGCTGTCCAGCTCAATGTATCATTGTATATAAAGGTGTTTTCCAGTCTGGGGCTGGGCAGCTCAATGTATCATTGTATATAATGGTGTTTTCCAGTCTGGGGCTGTCCAGCTCAATGTATCATTGTATATAAAGGTGTTTTCCAGTCTGGGGCGGGGCAGCTCAATGTATCATTATATTAAAAGGTGTTTCCCAGTCTGGGGCTGTCCAGCTCAATGTATCATTGTATTTAATGGTGTTTTCCAATCTGGGGCTGTCCAGCTCAATGTATCATTGTATATAATGGTATTTCTCAGTCTGGGGCTGTCCAGATCAATGTATCATTGTATTTAATGGTGCTTCCCAGTCTGGGGCTGGGCAGCTCAATGTATCATTGTATATAATGGTGTTTTCCAGTCTGGGGCTGTCCAGCTCAATGTATCATTGTATATAAAGGTGTTTTCCAGTCTGGGGGGGGCAGCTCAATGTATCTTATATTAAAGGTGTTTCCAGTCTGGGGCTGTCCAGCTCAATGTATCATGTGATTAATGGTGTTTTCAATCTGGGGCTGTCCAGCTCAATGATCATTGTATATAATGGTATTTCTCAGTCTGGGGCTGTCAGCTCATGTATCATTGTATATAATGGTATTTCCAGTCTGGGGCTGTCCAGATCAATGTATCATTGTATTTAATGGTGTCTCCCAGTTGGGGCTGTCCAGCTCAATGATCATTGTATATAAAGGTGTTTTCCAGTCTGGGGCTGTCCAGATCAATGTATCATTGTATTTAATGGTGTTTCCCAGTCTGGGGCTGTCCAGCTCAATGTATCATTGTATATAATGGTGTTTTCCAGTCTGGGGCTGTCCAGCTCATGATCATTGTATATAATGGTGATTTCCAGTCTGGGGCTGCGGTCAATGTATCATTGTATATAAAGGTGTTTTCCAGTCTGGGCAGGGCAGCTCAATGTATCATTATATTTAATGGTGTTTGCCAGTCTGGGGCTGTCCAGCTAAATGTATCATTGTATATAATGGTGTTTTCCAGTCTGGGGCTGTCCAGCTCAATGTATCATTGTATATAATGGTGTTTTCCAGTCTGGGGCTGTCCAGCTCAATGTATCATTGTATATAATGGTATTTCTCAGTCTGGGGCTGTCCAGCTCAATGTCTCATTGTATTTAATGGTGTTTCCAGTCTGGGGCTGTCCAGCTCAATGTATCATTGTATATAAGGTGTTTTCCAGTCTGGGGTGTTCAGCTCAATGTATCATTTGTATATAATGGTGTTTTCCAGTCTGGGGCTGGCCAGCTCAATGTATCATTGTATAAAAGGTGTTTTCCAGTCTGGGGCTTCCAGCTCAAGTATCATGTATATAAAGTGTATTGCCAGCTGGGCTGTCCAGCTCAATGTATCATTGTATATAATGTGGTTTTCCAGTCTGGGGTGGGCAGCTCAATGTATCATTGTATTTAATGGTGTTTTCCAGTCTGGGGCTGTCCAGCTCAATGTATCATTGTATATAAAGGTGTTTCCCAGTCTGGGGCTGTCCAGCTCAATGTATCATTGTATATAATGGTGTTTTCCAGTCTGGGGCTGGGCAGCTCAATGTATCATTGTATATAATGGTGTTTTCCAGTCTGGGGCTGTCCAGCTCAATGTATCATTGTATATAAAGGTGTTTTCCAGTCTGGGGCTGGCAGCTCAATGTACATTGTAATAATGGTGTTTTCCAGTCTGGGGCTGTCCAGCTCAATGTATCATTGTATATAAAGGTGTTTTCCAGTCTGGGGCGGGGCAGCTCAATGTATCATTATATTAAAAGGCGTTTCCAGTCTGGGGCTGTCCAGCTCATGTATCATGTATTAATGGTGATTTCCAGTCTGGGGCTGTCCGGCTCAATGTATCATTGTATAAAAGGTGTTTTCCAGTTGGGCAGGGCAGCTCAATGTATCATTATATTAATGGTGTTGCCAGTCTGGGCTGTCCAGCTCAATGTATCATTGTATTTAATGGTGTTTTCCAGTCTGGGGCTGTCCAGCTCAATGTATCATTGTATTTAATGGTGTTTTCCAGTCTGGGGCTGTCCAGCTCAATGTATCATTGTATATAATGGTATTTCTCATTCTGGGGCTGTCCAGCTCAATGTCTCATTGTATATAAAGGTGTTTTCCAGTCTGGGGCTGGGCAGCTCAATGTATCATTGTATATAATGGTGTTTTCCAGTCTGGGGCTGTTCAGCTCAATGTATCATTGTATATAATGGTGTTATCCAGTCTGGGGCTGTCCAGCTCAATGCATCATTGTATATAAAGGTGTTGTCCAGTCTGGCGCTGTCCAGCTCAATGTAACATTGAATATAAAGGTGTATTGCAGTCTGGGGCTGTCCAGCTCAATGTATCATTGTATATAATTGTGTTTTCCAGTCTGGGGCTGGGCAGCTCAATGTATCATTGTATTTAATGGAGTTTTCCAGTCTGGGGCTGTCCAGCTCAATGTATCATTGTATATAAAGGTGTTTTCCAGTCTGGGGCTGTTCAGCTCAATGTATCATTGTATATAATGGTGTTTTCCAGTCTGGGGCTGTTCAGCTCAATGTATCATTGTATATAATGGTGTTTTCCCGTCTGGGGCTGTCCAGCTCAATGTATCATTGTATATAAGGGTTTCCAGTCTGGGGCGGGCAGCTCAATGTATCATTGTATATAAAGGTGTTTTCCAGTCTGGGGCGGGGCAGCTCAATGTATCATTGTATATAAAGTGTTTTCCAGTCTGGGGCTGTCCAGCTCAATGTATCATTGTATATAAAGGTGTTTTCCAGTCTGGGGCTGTCCAGCTCAATGTATCATTGTATATAAAGGTGTTTTCCAGTCTGGGGCTGTCCAGCTCAATGTATCATTGTAAATAAAGGTGTTTCCAGTCTGGGGCTTTGCAGCTCAATGTATCATTGTATATACAGGTGTTTTCCAGTCTGGGGCTGTCCAGCTCAATGTATCATTGCATACAGGTAGCACCGGACGTGCTACCTGTCCCAGACCTGCTGTTTTCAACTCTCTAGAGACCGCAGGAGCGGTAGAGATACTCTTAATGATCGGCTATGAAAAGCCAACTGACATTTACTCCTGATTATTATTTGACCATGCTGGTCATTTATGAACATTTGAACATCTTGGCCATGTTCTGTTATAATCTCCACCCGGCACATCCAGAAGAGGACTGGCCACCCCTCATAGCCTGGTTCCTCTCTAGGTTTCTTCCTAGGTTTTGGCCTTTCTAGGGAGTTTTTCCTAGCCGCCATGCTTCTACACCTGCATTGCTTGCTGTTTGGGGTTTTAGGCTGGGTTTCTGTACAGCACTTCGAGATATTAGCTGATGTACGAAGGGCTATATAAAATAAACTTGATTTGATTTGATTTGTTTTCCAGTCTGGGGCTGGGCAGCTCAATGTATCATTGTATTTAATGGTGTTTTCCAGTCTGGGGCTGTCCAGCTCAATGTATCATTGTATATAAAGGTGTTTTCCAGTCTGGGGCTGTCCAGCTCAATGTATCATTGTATATAATGGTGTTTTCCAGTCTGGGGCTGTCCAGCTCAATGTATCATTGTATATAAAGGTGTTTTCCAGTCTGGGGCTGTCCAGCTCAATGTATCATTGTATATAATTGTGTTTTCCAGTCTGGGGCTGGGCAGCTCAATGTATCATTGTATTTAATGGTGTTTTCCAGTCTGGGGCTGTCCAGCTCAATGTATCATTGTATATAATGGTATTTCTCAGTCTGGGGCTTGGCAGCTCAATGTATCATTGTATTTAATGGTGTTTTCCAGTCTGGGGCTGTCCAGCTCAATGTATCATTGTATATAAAGGTGTTTTCCAGTCTGGGGATGTCCAGCTCAATATATCATTGTATATAAAGGTGTTTTCCAGTCTGGGGCTGTCCAGCTCAATGTATC
>NC_052313.1:53240617-53278117 GCF_016432855.1 Salvelinus namaycush
AAGTTTACATACACTCAATCAGTATTTGGTAGCATTGCCTTTAAATTGTTTAACTGGGTCAAACGTTTAGGGTAGCCTTCCACAAGCTTCCCACAATAAGTTGGGTGAATTTTGGCCCATTCCTCCTGACAGAGCTGGTGTAACTGAGTCAGGTTTGTAGGACTCCATGCTCGCACACGCTTTTTCAGTTCTGCCCACATGTAACGATTGTTCTCCTCCTCGTCTGAGGAGGAGCATGGATCGGACCAAAACGCAGCTTGTGGAGAATACATGTACTTTAATTATAACGAAGACGAAATAAACACTTTTACAAACTAATACAAAAACAACAAACAACGTCAACAGACCTGAACATGTGAACTTACATATAACGAAGAACGCACGAACAGGTACAGACTAAACAAACGAAACAGTCCCGTGTGGTACAAACACTGACACGGAAAACAATCACCCACAAACAAACGGTGTGAACAGCCTACCTTAATATGGTTCTCAATCAGAGGAAACGTCAAACACCTGCCCCTGATTGAGAACCATATAAGGCTAATTAACAATGAAACTAAACATAGAAACAAACATAGACTGCCCACCCAGCTCACGTCCTGACCAACTAAACACAGCTAAACAAAGGAAAATAAGGTCAGGAACGTGACAGTACCCCCTGCCCAAGATGCGGACTCCGGCCGCAAAACTGAACCTATAGGGGAGGGTCTGGGTGGGCATCTGTCCACGGTGGCGGCTCTGGCTCTGGACGTTGTCCCCACCCCACCATAGTCAATCCCCGCTTCCGTAGCCTCCTCCCAATGGCCACCCTCCAAATTAACCCACCTGGATTAAGGGACAGCACCGGACTAAGGGGCAACACCGGGATGAGGGGCAGCACCGGACTGAGGGGCAGCTCCGGACTGAGGGGCAGCTCCGGACTGAGGGGCAGCTCCGGACTGAGGGGCAGCTCCGGACTGAGGGGCAGCACCGGACTGAGGGGCAGCTCCGGACTGAGGGGCAGCTCCGGACTGAGGGGCAGCTCCGGACTGAGGGGCAGCTCCGGACTGAGAGGCAGCTCCGGACTGAGGGGCAGCTCCGGACTGAGGGGCAGCTCCGGACTGGCTGACGGCTCTGGCTGCTCATGGCTGGCTGACGGCTCTGGCTGCTCATGGCTGGCTGACGGCTCTGGCTGCTCATGGCTGGCTGACGGCTCTGGCTGCTCATGGCTGGCTGACGGCTCTGGCTGCTCATGGCTGGCGGAAGGCTCTGGCTGCTCCTGTCTGGCGGAAGGCTCTGGCTGCTCTTGTCTGGCGGAAGGCTCTGGCTGCTCCTGTCTGGCGGAAGGCTCTGGCTGCTCCTGTCTGGCGGAAGGGTCTGGCTGCTCCTGTCTGGCGGAAGGCTCTGGCTGCTCCTGTCTGGCGGAAGGCTCTAGCGGCTCCTGTCTGGCGGAAGGCTCTAGCGGCTCCTGTCTGGCGGAAGGCTCTAGCGGCTCCTGTCTGGCGGAAGGCTCTAGCGGCTCCTGTCTGGCGGACGGCTCTAGCGGCTCCTGTCTGGCGGACGGCTCTGAAGGCTCAGGACAGACGGGCGGCTCTGAAGGCTCAGGACAGACGGGCGGCTTTGAAGGCTCAGGACAGACGGGCGGCTTTGAAGGCTCAGTACAGACGAGCAGCGCAGGCGGCGCTTGGCAGACGGACAGCTCAGACGGCGTTGGGCAGACGGGCAGTTCAGGCGCCGCTGGGCAGACGGCAGACTCTGGCCGGCTGAGGCGCACTGTAGGCCTGGTGCGTGGTGCCGGAACTGGAGGTACCGGGCTAAGGACACGCACCTTAAGGCTAGTGCGGGGAGCAGCAACAGGACGCACAGGACTCTGGAAACGCACAGGAGGCTTGGTGCGTGGTGCCGGAACTGGCGGTACCGGGCTGGAGACACGCACCATAGGGCTAGTGCGTGGAGGAGGAACAGGGCTCTGGAGACGCACAGGAAGCCTGGTGCGTGGTGTAGGCACTGGTGGTACTGGGCTGGGGCGGGGAGGTGGCGCCGGATATACCGGACCGTGCAGGCGTACTGGCTCCCTTGAGCACCGAGCCTGCCCAACCTTACCTGGTTGTATGCTCCCCGTAGCCCGACCAGTGCGGGGAGGTGGAATAACCCGCACTGGGCTGTGTTGGCGAACCGGGGACACCATGCGTAAGGCTGGTGCCATGTATGCCGGCCCGAGGAGACGCACTGGAGACCAGACGCGTTGAGCCAGCTTCATGGCACCTGGCTCAATGCCCAATCTAGCCCTGCCAGTGCGGGGAGGTGGAATAACCCGCACCGGGCTATGCACACGTACAGGAGACACCGTGCGCTTTACCGCATAACACGGTGTCTGCCCGTACTCTCGCTCTCCACGGTAAGATCGGGAAGTGGGCGCAGGTCTCCTACCTGACTTCGCCACACTACCCTTTAGCCCCCCCCCCCCCCCCCCAATACATTTTTGGGCTTGACTCACAGGCTTCCGTGCTAGCCGCGTACCTTCATAATGCCGGTTCCTCTCTCCGGTTGCCTCTGCTCTCCTAACTGCCTCCAGCTGTTCCCATGGGAGGCGATCTTTTCCAGCCAGGATCTCCTCCCATGTGTAGCAACCCTTGCCGTCCAAAACGTCCTCCCATGTCCATTCCTCCTTCGTGCGCTGCTGCTGCTTTCTCCACCGCTGCTTGGTCCTTGGTTGGTGGGTGATTCTGTAACGATTGTTCTCCTCCTCGTCTGAGGAGGAGCATGGATCGGACCAAAACGCAGCTTGTGGAGAATACATGTACTTTAATTATAACGAAGACGAAATAAACACTTTTACAAACTAATACAAAAACAACAAACAACGTCAACAGACCTGAACATGTGAACTTACATATAACGAAGAACGCACGAACAGGTACAGACTAAACAAACGAAACAATCCCGTGTGGTACAAACACTGACACGGAAAACAATCACCCACAAACAAACGGTGTGAACAGCCTACCTTAATATGGTTCTCAATCAGAGGAAACGTCAAACACCTGCCCCTGATTGAGAACCATATAAGGCTAATTAACAATGAAACTAAACATAGAAACAAACAACATAGACTGCCCACCCAGCTAACGTCCTGACCAACTAAACACAGCTAAACAAAGGAAAATAAGGTCAGGAACGTGACACCACAAATGTTCTATAGGGTTGAGGTCAGGGCTTTGTGATGGCCACTCCAATACCTTGACTTTGTTGTCCTTAAGCCATTTTGCCACAACTTTTGAAGTATGCTTGGGGTCATTGTCCATTTGGAAGACCCATTTGCAACCAAGCTTTAACTTCCTGACTGATGTCTTGAGATGTTACTTCAATATATCCACATAATTTTCCTGCCTCATGATGCCATCTATTTTGTGAAGTGCACCAGTCCCTCCTGCAGCAAAGCACCCCCACAACATGATGATGTCACCCCCGTGCTTCATGGTTGGGATGGTGTTCTTCGGGTTGCAAGCCACCCCTTTTTTCCTCCAAACATAACGATGGTCATTATAGCCAAACAGTTTCACCAGACCAGAGGACATTTCTCCAAAAAGTAGGATCTTTGTCCCCATGTGCAGTTGCAAACTGTAGTCTGTTTTTTTTATGGCGGTTTTGGAGCAGTGGCTTCTTTCTTGCTGAGCGGCTTTTCAGGTTATGTTGATATAGGACTCATTTTATTGTGGATATAGATACTTTTGTACCTGTTTCCTCCAGCATCTTCACAAGGTCCATTGCTGTTCTGGGATTGATTTGCACTTTTTGCCCCAAAGTATGTTCATCTCTAGGAGACAGAACGTGTCTCCTTCCTGAGCGGTATGACGGCTGTGTGGTCCCATGGTGTTTATACTAGCGTACTATTGTTTGTACAGATGAACGTGGTACCTTCAGGCCTTTGGATATTGCTCCCAAGGATGAGCCAGACTTGTAGAGGGCTACAATTGTGTAGACCTATTAAAAATAAAGGTGTATGCATGGTTCTTTATAGATCTAATAGGTTCTGTAAAGGACAGTTCATAATAATGGCTGGAATGGAGTGAATGGAATGGTATCAAACACATGGAAACCATATGTGTGATGTGTTTGATACCATTCCATTAATTCCATTCAAGCCATTACTATAAGCCCGTCCTCCCAAATGTAGATGCCACCAGCCGCCTGTGAATTCAGTGGTGGATTTCCCAGTGTGCCTTGCCTTCGAGCGAATTGTAGAGTTACCACCCATGACTTGTTAGTGACAGAGAAAGGGTTGATGCATTCATTAATTTTCAATCCTGTGGCCTTCACCAAGTAGAGATACTAAGTGAATATGTTATCTTTAAAATGTTATTATTTTAAACAATACAATACATATTACATAATGCCTTTTTTTGAGGGCCTAGTTTTACTCTAATACAGTGTCCTGAAACTCAAGGTTTACACGTCACGTCAGTCCTGCAAGTCATTTTATGCTGTTTTGCAAAGTGATATGTAATTCTTATTGGAATTCATTAAAAGTGGGGATATCCAACATTTGGAATGTTTATTCACCCACACCCTGCATTCGGAATGACTGCTAGGGTTGGGAAGACTAACATATGAGACTACCTTAAGCATCTAAACTTAACAACCATTTCAGTAACAGGTGCAAAAAGTCCAAGTACAAATTATATTAGTCTATAAAAATGTATGCTATTTATATTTGAGTAGCATAAGATTAATTAATCAATCAATGTACATGCAAAAAATATATATATTTTGTATTTTGTATTTTATAAGGATCCCAATGAGCTAGTGCTAAAGCAACAGCTACTTTTCCTGGGGTACACATATTGAAACAAAACTCTACCAGCAATAGAGAATGGTGGGAAATATGATAATGATGGGCACGATTTTGTTACAATTCTGGTTATTAACACAAACAATGGGATTATTTTTCAACTCTTCCAGTGTTAATTTAACTCTTCCAGTGTTAATGTAACTCTTCCAGTGTTAATTTAACTCCCGAATCAACACTAGAAATGTTACACTGAAAAATAAACACTCTTAACACTGGCCAATTTGCTGTGTGCTATGAAAGGGACACATCTGGAGGCTTCCGTACATTTCAAGAACCTTTTAGAATTCTGAAGAACTGTAGAAGCCACATCAAGAAACCCCACTTACTCAAAGGCTATTTATCAGTCAAGAGTTCTCCAAGGAACCTTAAAGGTATAGTTCGTGATTTTGGCAATGAATCCCGTTATCTCCTTCACCAGAGTCAAATGAACTCGTGGATACAATTTTGATGTATATGCATCCAGTATGAAGGAAGTTAGAGGCAGTTTCATGAGCCAACGCTAACTAGCGTTAGTGCAATGACTGGAAGTCTATGGGAACAGCTAGAATAACACATTTCGCTATTGCTAGTTAGCAACTCCTTTCAAACTGCACGCAGACATAAAAGAGTTCATCTGACTCTGGGGAAGTAGATAAAGGGCTTCACTGCCAAATCTCGAACTGTCCCTTTAAGAGCTGAGGAAGAACTATTTAAGAACCTTATTTTTTTTCAGTGTAGGCCTACTAGAAAAATAACCTATTTGCGGAAGTGAGAAAAGACGTGGTAGGCCTTGTGTAATTCAAAGTTGGCCTAAATGTTCCATTGTTGGTGCAGCATATGTCGCATTGCTTTGCATGAGATGCTACAGGCCTTTGTGTTGGAATATCTGATGATGTTATTTATAGATCAAAAGCTCTATGCAAAACAAAAAAATGCTGTGTATATCTCAGCGTGTATTTACAGTCATGGCAACGTGTGTGAGCTGCATCAACAGATAGCCTTGATGTCCAATTCGTATGCAGCCTTGGTGAATTCTTAATATCGGCGTAAAGGGGAAACATTGCGTTTAGGTTTAGGGCCGCAGAGTGTTTGACTGGGCCAGTACTGAGCTGAGCCCGTGGAAGTGTTGCAGAAGTGAGCTATACTGCAGTGATAAAAACCCGAACAAACCCGAGTGAGAACAGCGGCAGCCACAGCACAGCGAAAAGACGCAGCCTCGATACAGTCTGCAGCTAAATTGAATTGGCATTACAGGCCCTACAATCACTTGAAAAAGTTCCGCTACAGCTGAAATCTATGTGTTGCTGTGTCGTTGCGTTTCAGGGATTTGTTTTTGTGTGTTGGCTTTTTTCCTGCTGCGCTTCTGGCACACACACACACACACACACACACACACACACACACACACACACACACACACACACACACACACACACACACACACACACACACACACACAACACCAGCAGCAGTGGCAGCAGTAGTGGGGTCTGCGCAAATAAGTTATTCACCCCCTCCTCTCCTCCTCCTCTTTCTCCCTCTCATCCTCTCCCCCTGCGCTCACTTGGTGCACAATTGCGATTGCAGCTACAACACACCAGCAACCATAAGCTGCGTCTAACAGTGCAGTCACAGGGGAGAAATACACACACACACACACACACACACACACACACACACACACACACACACACACACACACACACACACACACACACACACACACACACACACACACAGGGGGGTCTCCCTCTCGCTTTCTCTGTCATTCTCTCAGTCTCTCACTCACCAGTTGGGTTCTTGGTTTTCTTGAGACTCTTGCCACAAAGACACTGCAGCATATGCGATCCTTTGCTGTAAATGTTCCAAAGAAACCTCATCGATTTGGTCGAGGAGCGCTCCAGCAGCCTAGACACCCTCATGGGGACTCGCTCCCCCCGCTTGCATAACAGCCAGGTCCCGTTGGGCTTAGCTCTGCGACTCGACCCAACCAGCTGGACCATAGAACAGAACAGGTGAATCCCCGGGTCCTTCGCGTTGGCGCTTAGCTGCAGAAACGCTTCGTTATACCTCAGAATGAAGGCGATTGCTGCAGTTTCCTCCACTTGCTCCTGCTCCTTAACGGTATCGCTGCTGCGGGTACTGCTGCTGCCGCCTGGCCGGCGCGTCAGAAGCCCAAATAGACTCTTTAGATCGCATCTGCCGCACAGGGGGAGCGGTGCGGCAGACAGACATGCGGAGCTAGCGTGTAGTCGGCGAAACGCGGTGGATTTCTGGACAAAAAACCATTGCATATTAGTTCATACGTTCCCGGGGTGAGGGTGGATATGGGATCGGTCCGTTAGTGAACCCGTAGGGGTACCATCCCTATGCGAACACTGCAGCGGAGCTTTCTAACCAACAACGCATAGCCAATCGCTGGAGCCCCGAATCCAAATCAAGTCGCGTCGTCACGTTGGTGAAGGCTACTCGCTTTTACTGTAAATCCCAGTAGGAATCAATCCCCAATCCCTTCGTTCCTGCGTCTTTAAAAAAAACGTGTTGAATATTTAATAAAGCCTAGGCTTTTTAAAATGAATAATCCATGCTTCTCTGATAGAGTCCCAATGCACTGCTGCTGCTCTCCTATCCGGGTAGTTTCTGTTTTCTCTTTCCCCCTCTTCTTTTCCTCTCTTCCTCACCTTGTTGATGAAAATAAGCTGACTACGGCCCTCCCTTCTCCCAAAAGTATAACGCATCCGGTAGGGATGTGTGTGCGTGGTCCCGTACCCCTGCGCTGGAGATAGGCGGGCGCGAGGAAGGGGGGTGGGATGAGAGGGAGGAGGGGTTCAAGCCAAGAGATCGGCTTTCCATTACGTAGACACGTGGTTTCCACATCATCACCTACGAACGAGACGCTCCTCCAGTTTTGGTAAAAGTGACTCGAGATATCGTCACTTCACCGGTCGTCTCGCTCTCTCCCGTCTTTTCCAGTCACTTCCAAACCGTGATTGGAATTCTCCATTGGGGGGAGAACATGCTGAGGCTGAGGCTCACGCAAATGGGTGAAACGTCCAGTGCGTTGTAGAGCCATATGTAAAATAATAGAGCAACAATTATCCTGTAGTTTATTGATAAGTGCTCTCTAGCTACTTCAATGTATCTCTGTGTGTGTGTGTGTGTGTGTGTGTGTGTGTGTGTGTGTGTGTGTGTGTGTGTGTGTGTGTTCCAGCAGATACATTGAAGTAGCCAGAGAGCACTTATCAATGCGGGTGGAGCAGGTCAGGACCACGGAGAGCGTGGTCCTGACCTGCTCCACCCGCATAGCACCAGCTCGACATCTGGTGCTGAAAGGACAGCGCCAGGACCAGCATCATATCAGTGGTGACGCATTCTCCCATTTTCCCTGCATGTTCTGCCATATATAATTAGTTTAGATTCTAACTTTCGACAAGAGAGCCATATTGCCCAGCCTTGAACCACCAAGAAAGGTTAAATAATAGCAATAGAGCGGGTGATAACTCTATTCATGCAAGGCACTACTGCTTTATTTGAACACCGTTGTTTAGTCACTTCTCAGTGTTCAAGGCCAACGCTTCATTACACAACGAATAAACAGCTCAGAACATTGCAGCAGGTGAGAAGAGGTACAATATTGCATAGGAGGTTGGCTGTGGTGTGTATAGAACCACCACAGTCAAAACTCTTTTCCATTTTCTTAAAATGTGTTTCTAAATATATGGCTATAATATACAGTGCCATGGGAAAGTATTCACCCCCTTTGACTTTTTCCACATTTTGTTATGTTACAGCCTTAATCTAAAATGAAGAATCTACACACAATACCTGCATTGATCATCATTGAGATGTTTTTACAACTTGATTGTAGTCCACCTGTGGTAAATTCAATTGATTGGACATGATTTGGACAGGCACACACCTGTCTATATAAGGTCCCACAGTTGACAGTGCATGTCAGAGCAAAAACCAAGCCATGAGGTCGAAGGAATAGTCTGTAGAGCTCCGAGACAGGATTGTGTCGAGGCACAGATCTGGGGAAGGGTACCAAAAAATGTCTTCAGCATTGAAGGACTTCAAGAACACAGTGGCCTCCTCATTTTTAAATGGAAGAAGTTTGGAACCACCAAGTCTCTTCCTAGAGCTGGCCACCCGGCCAAACTGAGAAATCAGGGGAGAAGGGCCTTGGTCAAGGAGGTGACCAAGAACCCGATGGTCACTCTGACAGAGCTCCAGAATTCCTCTGGAGATGGGAGTACCTTCCAGAAGGACAACCATCTCTGCAGCACTCCATCAATCATGCCTTTATGGTAGAGTGGCCAGACAGATGCCAGTCCTCAGTAAAAGGCACATGACAGCTCGCTTGGAGTTTGCCAAAAGGCACCTAAAGACTCTCAGGCCATGAGAAACAAGATTCTCTGGTCCGATGAAACCAAGACTTAATTCTTTGGCCTGAATATCAAGAGACACGTGCGGAGGAAACCTGGCACTATCCCTGCGGTGAAGCATGGTGGTGGCAGTACCATGCTGTGGGGGTATTTTTCAGTGACAGGGACTGGGAGACTAGTCAGGATCGAGGGAAAGATGAACGGAGCAAAGTACAGCGAGATCCTTGATGAAAACCTGCTCCAGAGCACTCAGGACCTCAGACTGGAGCAAGGGTTCACCTTTCAACAGGACAACGACCCTAAACACACAGCCAAGACAACACAGGTGTGTCTTCAAGACAAGTCTCTGAATGTCCTTGAGTGGCCCAGCCAGAGCCCAGACTTGAACCCATGTCTGGAGAGACCTGAAAATAGCTGTCCAGCAACGCTCCCCATCCCACCTGACAGAGCTTGAGAGGATCTGCATAGGAGCATGGGAGAAACTCCCCAAATAAAGGTGAGCCAAGCTTGTAGCGTCCTACCAAAGAAGACTTGAGGCTGTAATTTCTGCCAAAGGTGCTTCAACAAAATACTGAGTAAAGGGTCTGAATACTTATGTAAATGTGATATTTCTGTATAGTTAAAAAAAATAAGTTATTTTTTGCAAAAACTAATAGAAACCAGATTTTGCTTTGTCATTTTGGGGTATTTTGTGTAGATTGATAAAAAAAAAATAAGATTTAATACATTTTAGAAAAAGTCTGTAACCTAACAAAATGTGGAAAAAGTCAAGAGGTCTGAATACGTTCAGAAGGCACTGTATATATATATATATATATACTTTTTTGAATATATATTATTTGAATATACAGTACCAGCCGAAAGTTTGGACACACCTACTCATTCAAGGGTTTTTCTTTATGTTGACTTGTTGGCTGCTTTTCCTTCCCTCTGTGGTCCAAGTCATCCCAAACCATCTCAATTGGGTTGAGGTCAGGTGCTTGTGGAGACAAGGTCATCTGATGCAGCACTCCATCACTCTCCGTCTTGGTCAAATAGCCCTTACACAGCCTGGAGGTGTGTTGGGTCAATGTCCCACAAAGCGCAAACCAGATGGGATGGAGTATCACTGCAGAATGCTGTGGTAGCCATGCTGATTAAGTGTGCCTTGAATTCAAAATAAATCACAGACAGTGTCACTAGCAAAGTACACCCACACCATCACACCTCCTCATCCATGCTTCGTGGTGGGAACTAAACATGCGGAGATCATCCGTTCACCTACTCTGCGTCTCACAAAGACACCGCGGTTGCAACCAAAAATCGCAAATTTGGACTCATCAGACCAAAGGACAGATTTCCACCGGTCTAATGTCAAGTGCTCGTGTGTCTTGGCCCAAACAAGTCTCTTCTTCTTATTGGTGTCCTTTAGTAGTGGTTTCTTTTCAGCAATTCAACCACGAAGGCCTGATTCACGTGATCTCCTCTGAACAGTTGATGTTGAGATGTATCTGTTTCTTGAACTCCGTGAAGCATTTATTTGGGCTGAAATTTCTGAGGCTGGTAACTCTAATGAACTTATCCTATGCAGCAGAGGTAACGCTGGGTCTTCTTTTCCTGTGGCGGTCCTCATGAGAGCCAGTTTCATTACAGTGCTTGATGGTTTTTGCAACTGCACTTGAAGAAACTTTCGAAGTTCTTGAAATGTTCCACATTGACTGACCTTCATGTCTTAAAGTAATGATGGACTGTTGTTTCTCTTTGCTTATTTGACCTGTTCTTGCCATAACATGGACTTGGTATTATACCAAATAGGGCTATCTTATGTATATCACTCCTACCTTGTCACAACACAACTGATTGTCTCAAATGCATTAAGAAGGAAAGAAATTCCACAAATTAACTTTCAACAAGGCACACCTGTTAATTGAAATGCATTCCACGTGACTACCTCATGAAGCTGGTTGAGAGAATGCCAAGAGTGTGCAAAGCTGTCATCAAGGCAAAGGGTGGTGTCACGGCCGTCAAAAGGAGGAGACCAAGGCGCAGCGTGGTATGCGTACATTCTTATTTATTTTAACGAATGAACACTGAACAAACTAACAAAATAAAAAAATGAACCGTGAAGCTATATGGATAGTGCAGACAGGCAACTAAACATAGAACAAGAACCCACGAATACCAAAGGGAATTTGGCTACCTAAATATGATCCACAATCAGAGACAATGATAAACAGCTGCCTCTGATTGGGAACCATATCAGGCCACCATAGACATACAAATCACCTAGACCTACAAACACCCTATACATACAAAAACCCTAGACAGTACAAAAACTAACGTACCCACCCTAGTCACACCCTGACCTAACCAAAATATAAAGAAAACATAGATCTCTCAGGTCAGGGCGTGACAGTACCCCCCCCCCCCAAAGGTGCGGACTCCTGGCCGCAAACCTGAACCTATATGGTAGGGTGGGCATCTACCCTCGGTGGCGGCTCCAGTTCTGGACGCAGCCCTCCCTTTTTACGCTGATCCCTCCGCCTTTGTAGAACCGGGCCGTTGGATCATCGCCAGAGGCCCCGGACTGGGAACCATCGCTGGAGACCCCGGACTGGGAACCGTCGCTGGAGGACCCGGACTGGAGACCATCGCTAGAGGCCCCGAACTGGGGACCGTCGCTGGAGGCTCCGGACTGGGGATCGTCGCTGGAGGCTCCGGACTGGGGATCGTCGCTGGAGGCTCCGGACTGGGGATCGCCGCTGGAGGCTCCGGACTGGGGATCGTCGCTGGAGGCTCGTTGTTGGAGGTTCCGGACTGTGGCCCATCATTGGAGGTTCCGAACTGTGGCCCGTCATAGGAGGTTTCGAACTGTGGCCCGTCATTGGAGGTTCCGGACGGTGGCCCGTCGTTGGAGGTTCCGGACTGTGGCCCGTCATAGGAGGTTTCGAACTGTGGCCCGTCATTGGAGGTTCCGAACTGTGGCCCGTCGTTGGAGGTTCCGGACTGTGGCCCGTCGTTGGAGGTTCCGGACTGTGGCCCGTCGTTGGAGGTTCCGGACTGTGGCCCGTCGTTGGAGGTTCCGGACTGTGGCCCGTCGTTGGAGGTTCCGGACTGTGGCCCGTCGTTGGAGGTTCCGGACTGTGGCCCGTCGTTGGAGGTTCCGGACTGTGGCCCGTCGTTGGAGGTTCCGGACTGTGAAACGTCGCCGGAAGCTCTGGACTGGGTACTGTCGCCGGAAGCTCTCGACTGGGTACTGTCGCCGGAAGCTCTGGACTGGGAACTGTCGCCGGAAGCTCTGGACTGGGAACTGTCGCCGGAAGCTCTGGACTGGGTACTGTCGCCGGAAGCTCTGGACTGGCTACTGTCGCCGGAAGCTCTGGACTGGGTACTGTCGCCGGAAGCTCTGGACTGGGTACTGTCGCCGGAAGCTCTGGTCTGTGGAAGCGCACTGGAAGCCTGATGCGTGGTGCCGGAACTGGTGGTACCGAGCTGAGAACACGCACCTCAGGGCGAGTGCGGGGAAGAGGCACAGGCCGTACTGGACTGTGGAAGCGCACTGGAGGCCTGATGCGTGGTACCGGAACTGGTGGTACCGGGCTGATGACACGCATTTCAGGGCGAGTGCGGAGAGGAGGCACAGGACGTACTGGACTGTGGAGGCGCACTGGAGGTCTGATGCGTGGTGCCGGAACTGGTGATACCAGGCTGGGGACACGCACCTCAGGGCGAGTGTGGAGAGGAGGCACATGACGTACTGGACTGTGGAGGCGCACTGGAGGTCTTATGCGTGGTGCCGGAACTGGAGGTACCGGGCTGAGGACACGCACCTCAGGGCGAGTGCGGAGAGGAGGCACAGGATGTACTGGACTGTGGAAGCACACTGGAGATCTAGAGCGTATAGCTGGCACAATGCGTCCTGGCTGGATGCTCACTTGAGCCAGGCAAGTGCGAAGAGCTGGAATAGAGCGCACCGGGCTATGAATGCAAACTGGAGACACCGCGCGCATCACTGCGTAACACCACACGCTCCCCAGCACCCCCACTCTGCAGCGCTCTCCATGCTAGCACCTCTCTCCGGAATCTTGCGTCGAACTCCTCATCCGACTCCCTGACTGGCTCTATGTGCCCCCCCCAAAATCTTCTTGGGGTTTCTGTGGCCTACCTCGTTGGTATTTCTCCTCGTAATATCGCCGTTCTGCTTTTGCTGCCTCTATTTCCACCTTCGGAAGGCGATACTCCCCAGTCTGCGTCCAGGGTCCTGCTCCGTCCAAAATCTCCTCCCAGGTCCATTCCTCCTTTTCACGCTGCTTGGTCCTTTTATGGTGGGTTCTTCTGTCACGGCCGTTGTAAGGAGGAGACCAAGGCGCAGCGTGGTATGCATTCATACTTATTTATTTTAACGAATGAACACTGAACAAACTAACAAAATAACAAAACGAACCGTGAAGCTATATGGATAGTGCAGACAGGCAACTAAACATAGAACAAGAACCCACGAATACCAAAGGGAAAATGGCTACCTAAATATGATCCACAATCAGAGACAACGATAAACAGCTGACTCTGATTGGGAACCATATCAGGCCACCATAGACATACAAATCACCTAGACCTACAAACACCCTATACATACAAAAACCCTAGACAGTACAAAAACTAACGTACCCACCCTAGTCACACCCTGACCTAACCAAAATATAAAGAAAACATAGATATCTCAGGTCAGGGCGTGACAGGTGGCTATTTGAAGAATCTCAAATATAAAATATATTTTGATTTGTTTAATACTTTTTTGGTTACTACATGATTCCACATGTGTTATTTCATAGTTTTGATGTCTTCGTTATTATTCTACCATGTGGAAAATAGTAAAAATAAAGAAAAACCCTTGAATGAGTAGGTGTGTCTGTATATATATATATTATTATTATTATTTATTTTTTATATTTCATAGGCTACACCCAGGCTGTAAAATCCGTGCTACTTTCTGCATTCCATTCCAAAATCATTTTTCCTTCGACTCCTTGCCAGAGAGAGAAGGCTAGTTTTTCACAATGAAATTCCACCCTCATCTACCTCAGTTTTCAGAATGGAATTCGGCAACCCTCTATCAGAGCGAGAGAACAGTTGGAGTGTGTGAGAGAGAGAGCTCCTCATTCATTGATCTTTGTCACAGTACTGAATGGGCAGGCCACTCCTGGGACTATCATATGGCTGCCCTGTCAGCCACCATTAAATAGCTCTCAATGATAGACCAGGCTTGTACTGGCCCTTTCAGATACTGTCTGCTTCCTAAATGGCACACTTCTCCTTACATAGTGCACTAGTATATGAAAAAAAAAAAACTCACCCCCCCCCCCCCCATTTCCTTGCTCATTATCTCTCTACCTCTCTCTTTCTTTCTCTCGCTCTCTTCTCTCAGACAACACCTTTTACTTATTTGCAAGTCTTTGAAAAGAACACATATTACATTCCAAAAACGAATTCAAAGATGGGCACATCCCCATGGCAACAGAACAACTAAACTCAACCTTGGATAACTGTGGTGATTGCTTTACTCTATACAATCATTGTGGTCCATCAATAGTCAATATGCCCCAAGAGAACTGTGGTGTGTGTGTGTGTGTGTGCTGCATCACTCAGAGAATGGAATTTTATTACAGCTGGGTCTACACACCAGAGGGGGGTCTCTAACAAGATAAAGCCCAAGCAGAAATCCTCTACAGTACTATAGTCTTTGGTGGGTAGAGAAGACTAGAGCACTCAGATGTGCGACCGGTATATTCAATCACATGCATTGGATTAGGACTTCCGATCTGCCTGCAGTACATTGGAGAATAGAAGATGTTTCTTCTATTGATGAACTACTGTCTATATGTTTGATTCATCACAGACACAATGTATAGGTGATTGTGCCGTATGTTCTTTATTCTATCATTTGAGACCAAAAACACAAACAACATTAGCTATGTATCATTATAACCATTAAAAGGTTTTGGAGTAGCAATACCTCTTCCCCTAGTTGAGCACACGTTCTACAGCAGGCTACCAAATACCTATTAGTGAATCAAAGAGGTTTATGAGGCTCTCTGATTTCTGCTTAATATCACCACCTGCTGGCCATTCAAAACACTGACAGGCAGCTACACTACCTATATAAACTAACTCTGCCCTATGTGCCTAACATAACTATTTTCCAGGTCATGGAAATGTAATAGATAATAATAAAATATCTTGAAAGTGTTTGAGAGAGAGAGACAGACAGACAGACAGACAGACCGCCGACATATTTTGCTCCTCTCTCCCTCTCACATGTATTCTGGTGAAATCTGCCTGATCGTGCGATAGCTCACATTCTGTTGAAGTAAAACGAAACGAGAGCGCTGCGTGACCAGGCTAACTCTCTCACAGTTGCCAGACACTATTCTTCCTCTTGCTGTGCTGCTGCTGGGCCAGACGGGCGGCACCTGTCTTCTGTGAAACACCACCAGACGGCGCTGTAGAGTAGGGCTCACACCCTCCATAGTGACCTCACTCTGCCCGTACCTGGCCCCTGCCTTCCCCTGCGCCCAAAACCGATCATTGCAGCATCGCTAGGGAGAAGGAGAAAGGGGAGGATGGGAGGGGGGAGAGAGGGAGAAAGGAGAGGAGCAGCAGAGGGAGGGGGAGAGCTCATAAATGTTGAGCATTTTTCAGTCTGAAAAAAGTACTACTCAAACTATTACTATAAATCATTACAATGATGTCATCATGGTTAGCCTACCTGTTGGAGCCTCTTGCAGGTCTGGGAGATATTCTTAATATCCGCCCACTCCAGGAAGGACAGGATGTTCAGGAGCAGCCAATCAGGGAGCTGGACCAGGTAGTCATAGCGATGCCAGCACAGGTTCACCCCCCCCCCCCCCCCCCCCCACACACACACACACACTACCTTGTGTGTGGCTACCCTGTAGGAAGTCTGTGTGTGATTACTTGTTTTCTGCAGGTTGTGGTTTCTCGTGTCGTAGAGGACAGGACACTCTCCACACCTTGAAAACCACCTACGACCAAACCAGGTCTACATGATTACAAGTTAATAGCCTAACAGCATACAAATGTAGCCAGTTAGTTACAAAACACACTCTATTCACTTGACTGTTTGCAATAGACTAAGCTAGGTGTTTGTACTGTTCCTGTAGGTGTCTGTATTATACCTGTGTCTGTAGGTGACTGTACTGTTCCAGTAGGTGTCTGTACTGTACCCGTGTCTGTAGGTGACTGTACTGTTCCTGTAGGTGTCTGTACTGTTCCTGTGTCTGTAGATGACTGTACTATTCCTGTAGGTGTCTGTACTGTACCTGTAGGTGTCTGTACTGTTCCTGTAGGTGTCTGTACTGTTCCTGTAGTTGTCTGTACTGTACCTGTGTCTTTAGGTGTCTGCACTGTTCCTGTAGGTTTCTGTACTTCTCCTGTAGGTGTCTGTACTGTACTTGTAGTTGTCTGTACTGTACCTGTAGTTGTCTGTACTGTAGCTGTGTCTTTAGGTGTCTGCACTGTTCCTGTAGGTGTCTGCATTGTACCTGTAGTTGTCTGTACTGTACCCGTGTCTGTACTGTTCCTGTAGGTTTCTGTACTGTTCCTGTAGTTGTCTGTACTGTACCTGTGTCTGTAAGTTTCATTAATTAGTTCCTCAATTGCAAATATGGAACAAACTACAGTTAACAACCTTTCTGCAATTCCTAGATTATTGTCCAATCACCGTATTGCGAATACTACTCACATGCAGAGAGGTATTGTTAGTAGTAATCTTGTCCCCATAAAATTGAGCTCTGTCAATAGCTCGAAAATGGTTTATTGCTCATCCAGTGCAGCTTCAGGTGCTACCTTGGATACTCCATCTGATATGAATTCCCGTAGCAATGGTATTGGAATAATTCATTTGAATGCTAGAAGCCTGATCCAAAAGTTGGACTTTATTGAAATTTTGGTCTCACAATCAAATGTTGACGTTCTGATTGTATCTGAATCGTGGCTGTGTGATTCTGTGCCAGATTCAGATGTTCAGTTGATTGGATACAATATTTATAGAACTGATAGAGTTGGTAGAGGTGGTGGTATTGCGATTTATGTTAAATGCTGCTTAAATGTTTCTGTGTCCATATCAACCTCTGTCTCAAAGCAATATGAATGTCTAGTTTTAAACGTGGTACTTGGTAATAATGCTCATTTAACTCTAGCAGGGGTATATCGCCCCCCCTCAGCTCCTCCTTGTACTCTATGCAAATTATCTGATATACTGTCTAATTATGCAAACTCTGAATTACTAATTTTGGGAGATTTTAACCTGGATTGGCTCTCACCAGTATCCGATAAATTAAAAGGCATTTGTACTGAGCTAAATCTAACTCAGCTGATAACTAAACCAACCCGTCCCAACTTTAAGAACCCAGTAAAATCCACTCTACTAGACATTATTCTAACAAATACCCCCCATAAATACACAGCCAGTGGGGTTTTTGCAAATGATATCAGTGACCATTGCCCTATTGCTTGTATTAGAGATACCAGGCTGAAACACTCTGATCCCTGTATAATCTCTAAGAGAAATTATAAACATTTCTCACAGCAAGCTTTTATCCTTGACTTATATCACTCTGAGCTTTTATCTACTTGCTGCTTTCTGGACCCGGTTTTAGCCCTTGCTTTTTTCTCTTCTATTGTTACCTCTATGTCTGATAAACATGCCCCGCTTAAGAATCACAGAGTAAGAAACCGAACCAGTTCTTGGTTCTCTCCTGAATTGTCAGGTCTTTTCCTGCAAAAGAATCGGGCCTGGGCCTTGGCGAGGAAAACAGGTACTCCAGCTGATTGGCTGTTTTTTAGGCAATTGAGAAATAAATGTACTGCAGCTGTCAAAAAGGCAAAATCAAATTACTTCCTTAATGCTATGACAGATTCTGCAGGAGATCCTGCAAAATTCTGGAAAACCGTTAATTCACTGAAACGGGGGAATTCTGCTGTTTCTCTTCCTAAGCAAATTACCTCAGACTTCTGTATTCTAACTGAAAAAAATGATATTTGTGATGCTTTTAATAAGCATTTCATCTCTGCTGGTTTTTTATTTGAAAGGAAAAGTGGACTTTGTGGTACTGGCCAGTTAGTTGATTCTTCGTCTTGCTTTGCAACCGTTACTCTGAAAAATGGTAACCCTGTTTTTAGTTTCCAGAAAATAACTGAAGCAGAGGTTCTAATTGCCCTGTGTGCCATTGATACTAAGAAATCCTTAGGCGCTGACAATTTAGACCCGTACTTACTTAAGTGTGCTGCACCTATTTTTGCTGGTTCAGTAACACACATTTTTAATCTAACACTAAGCACAGGAAATATCCCTAAGGTGTGGAAAGCAGCTTTTGTTTTGCCATTACATAAGGGAGGTGACGGTAGTGATTTGGATAACTATCGACCCATCTCTAGGCTCCCTTGTCTGGTAAAGATTCTAGAATCTATAGTCAACAAACAGTTACAATCTTTTCTTTCTGCTAACAGTATTCTTAGTACCAATCAATCTGGTTTTAGATCTAAACACAGTACCACATCGGCCACTACGCTTGTTGTAAATGATATTGCAAATGCCTTAGACGATAGAAAGCACTGTGCTGCGTTGTTTGTAGATTTGTCAAAAGCTTTTGACACTGTAGACCATGCTATCCTTTTGAGTAAGCTGTCATCTATAGGACTGGGCACTGATGCCTGCCGATGGTTTTATGACTATCTTAAAGATAGAACTCAAGCCGTCATGGTCGATGGGGTCAAGTCTGACCCCTTACAGTTACTTAAAGGGGTCCCTCAGGGTTCAATAATTGGCCCACTATTGTTCTCACTTTATATAAACAACATTGGTGATGATGTCAGATATTGTAAATTCCATTTATATGCAGATGACACAGTGATGTACTCTATTGCTCCAACAGCGGACCAAGCTTTAATGCAGTTGGAGTCTGATTTTAGGATACTACAGGGGTCTCTTTTACAGCTTAAACTTGTTTTAAACGCTAAGAAAACAAATGTTATGTTTTTTTCTAGGTCTAAACTCTCAGTTAGAAACACGTTTGTAATCACTAGCTTGGATGGTACTCAAATCAATAAGGTCTCTGCATATAAATACTTAGGGGTATGGTTAGATGATAGGCTTTCTTTTAAAAAACATGTTACTGAATTGGGAAAAAAGCTCAAATTCAAGATAGGATTCCTTTACAGAAACAGGGCTTGTCTGTCCTCTGTAAATAGGAAAAAAATTGTGCAGGCTACTTTTATGTCCGTTTTAGATTATGGTGATATTATCTATATGCATGCATCGGCAAACACATTAAAACCACTGGATGCTATTTACCATTGTGCACTCAGGTTTATCACGGGTGATAGTTACAGAACTCATCACTGTATCCTATATCAACATGTGGGTTGGGTCTCTCTATCTGTGAGGCGAGAGCAACATGCTCTCTTGTTTATTTATAAAGCACTTCTTTTAAAACTACCTCCATATATATCATCATTAATTTCCACAAGATGTACTAATTTTAAAACCAGATCACAGATGTGGATTACATTAGAGACTCCTGCGGTCTCCACAGAGTTGGGTAGGACTGCCTTCAGTTCCTTTGCACCTTATTTATGGAACAAACTGCAGATCCAACTTAAGTTAGACACTCTGGTGTCCCTTGCCCATTTTAAAATGTTTATGGAGGATCAATATGATGTTGTCTGTGATTGTTTCTGTTGAATTGTGTATGTTTTGAAATGTTCTTGTCTGTATGTCTAAAACTGTACATGTCAACATGTTTACACAGGGCACAGCCGTAAAAGAGATCCAGGTCTCAGTCTGTTTTCCCTGTTAAAATAAAGATAAAAAAAAAAAAAAAAGTGTCTGTACTGTTCTTGTATGTGTCTGTACTATTCCTGCAGGTGTCTGTACTGTTCCTGTAGGTGTCTGTACTGTGTCTGTGGTTGTCTGTACTGTACATGTATGTGTCTGTACTGTTCCTGTAGGTGGCTGTACTGTACCTGCAGTTGTCTGTACGGTACCTGTAGGTGGCTGTACTGTACCTGTGTCTGCAGTTGTCTGTACTGTTCCTGTAGTTGGCTGTACTGTACCTGTAGTTGTCTGTACTGTACCTGTGTCTGTACTGTACCTGTAGGTGTCTGTAGTGTTCCTGTAGTTGTCTGTACTGTACCTGTAGGTGTCTGTACCGCACCTGTAGTTGTCTGTACTGTACCCATGTCTGAAGGTGTCTGTACTGTTCCTGTAGGTTTCTGTACTGTTCCTGTAGTTGTCTGTACTGGACCTGTCTGTACTGTGTCTGTAGTTGTCTGCACTGCACATGTGTCTGTATGTGTCTGTACTGTTCCTGTATGTGGCTGTACTGCACCTGTGGCTGTCTGTACTGCGTCTGTAGCTGTCTGTACTGTACCTATGTCTGTATGTGTCTGTACTGTAGGTGTCTGTACTGTACATGTATGTGTCTGTACTGTTCCTGTAGGTGGCTGTACTGTACCTGTAGGTGTCTGTACTGTACATGTGTCTGCAGGTGTCGGTACTGTTCCTGTAGTTGTCTGTACTGCACCTGTAGTTGTCTGTACTGTACCTGTGTATGTAGGTGTCTGTACTGTACCTGTAGGTGTCTGTGCTGTACCGGTGTCTGTAGTTATCTGTACTGTGCCTGCAGGTGGCTGCACTGTGTCTGTCTGTACTGTGTATGTAGTTGCCTGTACTGTGTCTGTGGTTGTCGGTGCTGTATCTGTAGTTGTCTGTACTGTACCTGTAGGTGTCTGTGGTTGTCTGTACTGTACCTGTGTCTGGGTGACTGTGAGTTGGTGGTAATCCTTACAGGGAGGTGCAGCCTGTTGACTGATCTCATACAAACACTCTGAGAGGAGAGAAGACATGATCTCTATACTACTAACACACACAGCCTCAGAAACTTTCATATGATATTTTGTGTGCGTGCGTGTGTGTGTGTGTGTGAAGGTGCTGGCAGACAGGGAGGGTGTGGGAGTGGGTGTCATGTGTGCCAACACTGTTTTCAGGACCTACTGTTTGCCAGTTCAACTCTTTGCTGAGTTACGAGGTACAATAAGTACATAGCCATGGGTTTGTCTAGGATTGAGTGTGTGTGTGTGTGTGTGTGTGTGTGTGTGTGTGTGTGTGTGAGTGTGTGTGTGTGTGTGTGTGTGTGTGTGTGTGTGTGTGTGTGTGTGTGTGTGTGTGTGTGTTTGAGGGGAAGAATGAGAAATATGGAGAGTAAACGTGTGATATTACCCAGCACTCATTTCCTGACGACTCAAACTGAATTCTTCCACTGTTCTATGTTCGCTACATACTTCAATCTGAGACTGCCGTCATTGAAGTCGTTAGTGGTGACATCAAAATGAAAGGTCATGTACAAAACAAAGTTGTCAGTGATTGTATCATCTCTAACCAATCAGAGTATCAAAGCCAAAGACAAATTTTCACAACACTACTTTACCCACATGTGTTCTGGCTTTGCCCCAACCCATCGGTTTCTGGGACCAATCAGAGCATTTAGAATGTGTTTGCGTTCTAGAAATCGTCGGGGAGGTACTCAGATCCAGACTATTTGCAGAGAATAAACTTACATCTATGGGCGTGGCGTTTGGCCGGAGCAGAGTTTGGGTAGCCAGGCAACAGTATTCATTGTTAACAACAATGTCAAGGCACCATGCTCCTTCTGTTCAACTTCTCCTAACCAGTTCCTCAACCACAAGTCTTTCTGTTCCGCCTTCCACACGTTTTTACTCTGTATCCAGGCCATTTCTACGGTTTGAGGGGAAGTGAGGGGGAAATAAGAGGCTTCTGGTCATAGTGGGTGTCATATGTGTCAACACTGTTTTCAGGGCATGTTTGCCAGTTCAACTCTTTGCTGAGTTACGAGGTACATTAAATGGCCATGGATTTGTCTAGGATTGAAAGTGTGAGTAGATGTGTGTGTGTGTGTGTGTGTGGTTGAGGGGTAAACTGAGAAATCTCGAGCTTAAATGTGTGATATTGCCCAGCACTCATTTACAATAATGTCAAGGCACCATGCTCCTTCTGTTCAACATCTCCTAACCAGTCTCTCAACCACAACTCTTTCTGTTCCGCCTTTCACACATTTTTACTCTGTATCCGGGTTGTTTCTCACATTTGAGAGGAAGTGATGGGGAAATACCAAAGACTACAAAATGTCCACCCTGTTTGATATTTAATTGATACAACTTTTATTGGAGATTTACACATTAGGAGCAAAAGGATTCACAAGCCAAAATCAAAGCTGCATTTCATTCCGAAAACCTGTCCCCTCTGTTCGTCCCTCTATCCTTTGCTTTGCACAGTTGACTATTTCAAAATGTCTAAAGTACTGAATGGCGCTGCCCATGCTAAAACATCTTTAAGGCACTAGAGTCCTCTATCTACCTCTATGAGAAAGCCCTCAATGGCCTGCCCTGTTCTTATTATACCTCAGTGGCGTGTCAAAGCAGCCATTTGTGCACATATATAAAGATGAGTTAAAGATTTTCTACCTCCATGGTGGAAACCTAAATATCACTTGAGCTGTGTTCGAATACTCATACTAACCACATTAACTGTACTATTTGTGACGTGAATTGAGTATATAGTATGCTTATTGGTCATAGTATGGATATAGTTAGTATGCCAAAAGTTCCCGGATGTCGTACTAAATTCACCAAAATATGAAGTATACATGCAGAGGACACTATTTCTGTACTTTAGGGCCCCTAATGCAATTCTTCAGGAAATGGGTGTGGCTTCACATCGTTTTCCGATGTGAAGAAAATGGCGGAAAATATGCAGCCGAAGTACGAGAGCGGATACAAATTCATTGCTTTAACTAATTAAGACAAATGTTAAGAAAATGTTGAGCAATGTAATAAAGTAATGATTTTTCAAATAAGTTACTTTACACGTTATGTTGGCTGACAATTTGTTAGCTACGCTGTCCTTACGAACCACATTGCATATCATTACAGCAGTATGTACCGGTATGTTAGCTACCTACCTAACGTTAGTTGGCTACTAACTTATACATCAAACTTGCCAATATATTAACTATAGGCTAACTAACTACCTAATGTTGATTGACTTGATTATTCCCGTCATTCTTAGCTTAGCTATATGGTACAGTCGTTGTGCGTTCTCAATGGACATTCGGGTGCTTTCATGAATTCGCTCTGGCTATCTACTCCGACTTCAAAGGATCCCGTCTGAGTGGTGCCTAGTGTGCTTATGTCTGTGTAACCGATGTGAAATGGCTAGCTAGTTAGCGGTGGTGCGCGCTAATAGCGTTTCAATTGGTGACGTCACCCGCTCTGAGACCTGAAGTAGTTGTTCCCCTTGCTCTGCAAGGGCCGTGGCTTTTGTGGCGCGATGGGTAACGATGCTTCGTGGGTGACTGTTGTCTGTGTGCAGAGGGTCCCTGGTTCGAGGCGAGGGACGAAAGTTATACTGTTACATCTGCATAACAAGGAAGTAGGAAAAAAATTGCAACTTCTGACTATTTCTGGTCTAGTGTTTGATGACCGGAATACACTGCTCAGCCTCACATAATTAGAGATTCTCATGATTAAAATGGTGTCTGACTAGAAAAAATCTAAATATAAACATTGCGAGATATTTCCATAGGAAAACAATGGGTAACAAAAGGTATTTTGTGGCTAGTGTTTGATGACAACAGAATACACTGCCAAGCCTTACATAATTAGAAAGAGGAGATTCTCATGATTAAAATGGTGTCAAATTAAAAAAAAGATCTAAATATACACATTACGAGATATTTGATGAAATAGACAGACATACCTATATTTCCCTATAGGAAACAATGGGACGACCTCAGAGTTCCATGAGTAATATTTTGTTGTTGTTTACATTTTAACTACAAACAACGTGTCTCATTGCCAACAATAGCAAAGCAGGCATTGTGACGTAGAACGTTCGGAAGGCGAGTTGGTGCTCAATAGAACTAATAGGAGTTGGCAGGGTGAAAAATGCCCTAAATTAAGGCCTGTTTCTTCGTGATTACTTCAAAACTATGGCAAGCAGCTGGGACATATGGTAATATTATGAAACTGGGCTCCATGACGGATGTGATGAACTAGTTTTTATCAGAAAAAAAGCATGTTAAAAATGTCATGTGTCCAGCCTATTACAGTCACCAACGCTCTGGATAACATGAACACTGCCGAACCAGGTCTGCTAGGGCGAGTAAAATGGTCAAAGTGGTCTTATTTGTGTCTGGAAAGGGCTAGCAAGCTAGCCAACGTTAGCTTGGGTGCCGTTGTAAGGTCCGAATGCTCAAATCAACCCTACTCCTTGGCCCGAGCATCTAGTGTGCGCTCCAAGAGCGAAAAACGCTCAGAATTTACAAAAGGACAATCTGACAACGCTCTGAATTTACGAGCGCACTCTGGCACTCCAGATTGAATTTAAGAACACACTCGAATTCGTAAAATGTCTAACTAGTCATTTGTTATGCTAACTAGCTAGCAAGAGGTTGCATAGCAACAGCATCAACTTCCGGTAGACAGGCGAAGAACTAGTATGCTCAATTGAAAGGATACTGTTCGTTTACAGTATGCTAAAATTAACTAATATATACTCATTAAGTATGTCGTACACAGTAAACTAGTATGGGTTTTCGATCACAGCTTTGGTGCTTGCCCCAGTTTACTCTATTTACAAAACGCCGGCAAGGTGCATTGTCCTGGGCTGCAAACTACCAGTTCCCACTCTTTTCCAAAAGACTACATCGTATTCCGAAAATTGGTGGAATTCGCCTCCTTACAAGAAAGAGAATGGCGTATTGAACGGCACACTGATATGCGAGGCTCATTTCAGCAAAGAATGTTTTCGACCATACACCGAGAAAGAGATTGTTGTGGGATGACGCGTTTCCCACGATTTGTCCCAGCGATAGCCCGAGCAGAACCGATACTTCTTCACCTTATGTTCGCCAAAAGGACGAGAAGAAGCAACACAGACCGAACCAAGAAGTTCAGGATAGACCACGCATGGGTTATTCTGTTATACAGAACAGCAGGGAGCCGAAACGGTGAGCAGAGAGTTAATGATGGAGGCTACGTCACTTCAACGTACTGAGCGTCACTTCTGATAAACCAAAGAAAGGCTCCCAAGGAAAAACTGTTACATTATAGCAGATTTTTGCTATTTCATCAAATTAAACGAACAACAATCAGGCATAATCTATCTAGTCACGGAAATATGGAATGTGTGTTTCATTGGCTTTTTGAAAATTGATAGGTGAGTTAAAATGTACATTTTCGAACGAACTATGTGCTATTGTTTACACAGTAAGCTAGCTTGAGTTAGGCTAAATCTATTTTGGAATGAACTAGCATACTTTCATTCTGTGAACATGGCTGGAATTATGCCTCTACAATGCCGGATGTGAATCTAGATTAAACTAGTGTCAAATGTTGACACCTGAACACTCAACGTTGTTAGTGACATAGATTTCCTGATGTACAGACGGACTACAATGCTAGCTTGTAAATTTGTATGCATTTGGACAACTGTTAAATTACGTTGTCATTACTAATGTATTACTAACAACACTTATGTATTACATACATTCAGTCTTATTCAAATAAACAACAGTCAATAATTAAAACGGCAAGTTTTTCACTCCGCTCTGTGTCCAGTGAGCTCCAGTCAATGGAAGCCGTGATGGAGGTTAAGGAGTCAGAGACAGCCATGATGGGTTTTAAGGAGTCAACGGAAGCCACAATGGACGTTAAGGAGTCAATTTCACCCGCAATGGACGTGAAGGAGTCCATGTCAGCCATGATGGAAGTTAATGAGTCAGAGTCAAAAGAAGCCGTTGTGGACATTAAGGAGTCACAGGGAGCTGTTATGGAACTCAAGAGGCATTCTTCCTCCTCTGGCGGCCAGGGGCGGGACAGAGACCGGGAGTCGGACAGCTATCTCCAGCACCTCCAGTGTCCACACTGTCTGCTCCAGTGTAAGAGCCACTGCAGCTACCTCATCCACATCGCTAAGATCCACCCAAGCCGCCTGGATGACACGCCTGTGGGTCGCCTGGGCAACGCCATCTTCTACCAGCGCACGGCACGGCTGTTCCACTGCAGCGTGTGTTTCCACACGGCCAGGGAGTTCCCTCGACTCTACGACCACCTGCTCACCTGCCACTGCCTCTCTGGGAAGGGCCAGGGAGAGGGGGGAGAAAAGGGCGGTGAGGAGGGAGAAGGGGATGAGCGTAGGGGGGAGGGGGGAGAAGAACAGGAAGATATCAGTGTAGATGTGCTGTCAAAAGACAGTAGTCATCCTTCCAGTGAGCCCAAGGCAGAAGAGGAGGATGAGGACAAAGGAGGAGTGAAGCAAGAGGAGGAAGGTAGGAAAAGAGGACTAGAGATGGAGGGAGGCGAGGACAACGAAGAGGACTCCCGCTCAGCCGGCAGCCCCATGAAACGAAAGAGAAGCTCTACGGCAGGCAGTGAGGAAGATGATCATGACGAAGAGGAAGAGGAGGAGCTACAGACCAACAACAACAAAAAAAGTGACAAACACAAAAAGCAGGAAGAGGCCTTCCTGACCAAATATATCCAGCGCCAGGGGGGTCGCTACAACTGTCGCCTGTGCGGAAAGCGCTCCAAGATGAAGGGCCATGCCATCTACCATGTGAGCTACAAGCACGACGTGCCCAAACCTTACTGCTGTAAAGAGTGTAGCAAGGCCTTCATACTAGAGTATTCGCTACTCAACCATATCTACCACAACCACAGACAGGGCATGTACCGCTGCCTCTTCTGCCCCTTCAGCTCTGACGTGGTGTGGGGCATAAAACGCCATGGCAACTGCTGCAATGCCCGAAGCGGGGAGGGGGATGAGGGGGAGGGCAGCAATGGAGAAGAGTGATTGGTTAATGGTTGTTAACACATACGGTACCTTGGTAATCAGGAGAAGGGACTCCAGGCCTACATTATCTAAGTTCTAGAATCTCTTTGCATTGTGCATCTACAAGGCTAGTAACCCTAGGTACAGTAGATTCCACTGTCACAGAGTATGTGAAGTATGTGTACAGAGGAAGTAAATACACAGTGATGAAGAATAATGTACTTTGTCATTCTGTTGACTTTTCCTGATATACTGGAGCTGATGGACTCAAATGTAGAATATGTACTTTGTGAACTCGCAAACAGCATTAATATGTACATGACAGCAGTTGATGACTCATAATGCTGAATGAATGAAACTATCAACTGACAAAAACATGTTTTTGTGTGTTTTTTACCTGCCTTTGTATTGTCTATTACCTGGGATGTGTTTGTCTCTTTGAAAACAATACAATAAAAAGAATACATCAATTTTAGATACAATTTAGCCGACTTCCTCTGTTATAGAAGTCTTGACACACACCCACACCTGCAGCACAGGAGGTGTGAAACAGTTTGTTTCCTGTCCTGCAGGTGTGTGTGTGTTTTTGGGCTGTTCCTTACCTCCACTGTGGTTTCCTGAACTAACAAATGCTTTTTTGTTGTGAGTAGGCTACAGCAGTGTCTCACAACCTATTCTTGTATTTCATACACTGAACAAAAATAAATGCCACATGTAAAGTGTTGGTCCCATGTGCTGAAATAAAAAAATCACAGAAATGTTCCATATGCACAAAAAATATATTTCTCTCAGATTTTGTTCACAAATTTGTTTACATCCCTGTTAGTGACTATTTCTCCTTTGCCAAGATAATCCATCCACCTGACAGGTGTGGCGAACAACTCATTCTGATTGGCTTCAGTTTGGCTCCCCCCCAGTGGGTTGGCCTGGCTGCCAAGTGGGTGGGCATATGCCCTCCCAGGACCACCCATGTCTGTAATAAAGCCCTTTTGTGGGGAACAACTCATTCTGATTGGCTTCAGTTTGGCTCCCCAGTGGGTTGGCCTGGCTGCCAAGTGGGTGGGCCTATGCCCTCCCAGGACCACCCATGGCTGTGCCCCTGCCCAGTCATGTGAAATCCATAGATTAGGGCCTAATGAATGTATTTAATTTGACAGATTTTCTTATATGAACTGTAACTCAGTAAAATCTTTGAAATTGTTGCATGTTGCAAATATATTTTTGTTCAGTATATATTTGATATAAAACAGTATTATAATGGTGATATGAGAGGAAACTACTATTGCATAGTAGTAAGATGTGTAGGGAGTAAATGGTAGCTGGTTTTCTTTCTGTCACCACCAATTGTAGTGTTCAGCTACAGTATTTTCCTTTGCAGTGACACAGATAGTGCCTTTTCACCAAGGGGCAACAGCATGCACCCTGATACACTACAGGCACATGTTCAGTTCCTTAATGGTGAGGAAGAGGGAGAGCGAACAAATCATTCTACCACATTTCCTGTGTGATATTGCTGATTACACACTTGAATGTAGCAGCACTGACAGTGCGCATCACATGTGCATAAAGGTAAGTTACCAACAATACATTTCATTAATCAGTTTAGATTTTACAAATCAATGTTCTTCCATGGAGATGTTAGCTGTAAATGTTATGTTTAATTCTTGGTCACAGTTTTATTTCTATAGTTAAATCATTGACACTAGCTAGTTTTCCATCCGATGGGCGACAGATTTTATCATATGAATATTTGAAACTACGCATAAAAACCATATGCGTAGTTTCCCACCAGAGATGTTTCCATCAAATTGACTTGTTGCAGATATAAGGCTGTGCGTCATGACGTGGTCCACATAAAAATACCATTTGCAGTTCAATTCCCATGTACCGAATAAAAAATACAAGTAAAATGGGGTTCCATCACATTTTTAACTCTACTGGTGGGTTTCTCAACATTTTTTTTTTGCCTTATATAGCGAGTGTGTCCGCTCTGGTATAGGCACATGCGCTATATCCAACAGCAAGCAGGGCGCAGATATCGCTGTTGTCTAGAGCGCATGTATAGCCTACATGGTGAGATTATTATGGACAAAAAAAATCAACATTATTTTTATTTGTCAAACGGCAGAAAGGATCATGTTCAAAGCACTTAAAAAAAAATCGTTGCTGGATTATGGTGATATTGTCTATATGCAGGCCTCAGCAAGTACCTTTAAAACTCTGGACACAGTGTATAATGGTGCTTTTACGATTTAATTCAAACGCCACATCACCTACGTCATCACGCACTGATTTATATCAGCCAAGAAGTCCCTTCGGTGGAAACACCACTGGTGGGAAAATGCGCGTTTTAGAATACTAGTATGAAAATCTGTTGCCAATTGGATGGAAACCTAGCTATTGAAATCAGAGTGGAAAATCAGAGTGAAGTTTCATCTCAATGACCGCATACATAGCCTGGGAGATTTTTTTATAACAATTCACAAGCTTCACAATGCTGCTTCACAGCTCTACACCGACTTCAATCAAATCAACGTTTTTTTGTTGTTGTTGACATATGCACAGAGTGCAGCGTAAATGTTGCAAATTCTAATCAGCAAGCTTCCTCAACAGTAAAAAAAAAAAGGTGCTAAAAAGTAAAATACTACAGTACCAGTCAAATGTTTGGACACACCTACTCATTCAAGTAGATTTTTTTGCTATTTTTTACATTGTAGAAAAATGTTGATTAAATGTTGATTTAATTGAGATGATTTTACTTGAACTCTGAAGCATTTATTTGGGCTGCAATCTGAGGTGCAGTTAACTCCAATGAACTTATCCTAACTCTGGGTCTTCCTTTCCTGTGGAGGTCCTGAGAGCCAGTTTCATCATAGCGCTTGATGGTTTTTGCGACTGCACTTTTTTTTAATTTTTTTTTTATCCCATGTTCTCCCCAATTTTCGTGGTATCCAATCGCTAGTAATTACTATCTTGTCTCATCGCTACAACTCCCGTACGGGCTCGGGAGAGACGAAAGCCATGCGTCCTCCGAAGCACAACCCAACCAAGCCGCACTGCTTCTTAACACAGCGCGCCTCCAACCCGGAAGCCAGCCGCACCAATGTGTCGGAGGAAACTCCCTTAGCGCGCACTGCGCCCGGCCCGCCACAGGAGTTGCTGGAGCGCGATGAGACAAGGATATCCCTACCGGCCAAACCCTCCCTAACCCGGACGACGCTATGCCAATTGTGCATCGCCCCACGGACCTCCCGGTCGCGGCCGGCTGCCGCGACCGGGACTCTGCGCCACTCTGGTGGCGCAGCTAGCACTGCGATGCAGTGCCCTAGACCACTGCGCCACCCGGGAGGCCGCGACTGCACTTTAAGAAACTTTCAAAGTTCTTGAAATGTTCCACATTGGCTGACCTTCATGTCTTAAAGTAATGGACTGTCGTTTCTCTTTGCTTATTTGAGCTGTTCTTGCCATAATATGGACTTGGTCTTTTACCAAAACAGGGCTATCTTCTGTATACCACCCGTACATCAACTGATTGCCTCAAACGCATTAAGAAGGAAAGAAATTCCACAAATTAACATTTAACAAGGCACACCTGTTAATTGAAATGCATTCCAGGTGACTACTTCATGAAGTTGGTTGAGAGAATGCCAAGTGTGCAAAGCTGTCATCAAGGCAAAGGGTGGCTACTTTGAAGAATCTCAAATATAAAATATTTTGATTTGTTTCACACTTTTCTGGTTACTACATGATTCCATATCTGTTATTTCATATTTTTGATGTCTTCACTATTATTCTACAATGTAGAATAGTAAAAATAAAGAAAATCCCTTGAATGAGTAGGTGTGTCCAAACCTTTGACTGGTACTGTAGATATGGTCTCTCCAACCCTGTTACTGGAGAGCTACCGTCCTGTTGGTTCTCTCCCACCAGGTTTCTGTAGAGCTACCGTCCTATAGGTTTTAAGTATAACCCTGTTACTGGAGAGCTACCCTCCTGTAGGTTTTCACTCCAACCCTGTTCCCTGAGAGCTACCGTCTTGTAGGTTTTCACTCCAACAATGTTCCTGGAGAGCTACCGTCTTGTAGGTTTTCAATCTAACCTTAATCTAGCGCACCTGATTATAATAATTAGCTAGTTGATAAACTAAATCAGTTTAGTTACAAAAGGGGTTGGAGTGAAAACCTTTCGAGGGTTGTTCTCCAAGAACAGGGTTGGAGAGCCCCTGTACTCGATCAGGGTTTCCCAAACTTGTTCCTGGCCCCTGGGTGCACATTTATTTTATTACCTAGCACTACACAGCTGATTCAAATAACCAATTAATTTTACATTTTTACATTTTAGTCATTTAGCAGACGCTCTTATCCAGAGCGACTTACAGTAGAGTGCATACATTTTATTACATTTTTACATTTCATTACATTTTTACATACTGAGACAAGGATATCCCTACCGGCCAAAACCTCCCTAACCCGGCGACGCTATGCCAATTGTGCGTCGCCCCACGGACCATCCGGCTTTGATTATTTGAATCAGCTGTGTAGTGCAAAAACTACACTACCCCCTGGACCGAGTTTTGGAAACCCTGTACTAGAGCAATAGGTCAATAGCATGCAGAAGGCATGAATGCAAAATACAAATAATATGTCAATAGGAAAAAGTAGTATTGAAGTCCTAACTTCACCTCAAGCTGTTTATGACAGTACATTTGCTGTTCCAATTTGTATTTCCACATACACAGATGTGAAATAGGCATGATGGCTTTCTCCAGTTTTAGTCACGGTGTGAATAGTGAAGCTAGTGTAGCGTTAGTATAGTGTCAGGGGAAAACATTGTTCGTCTTTCACATGGATGAATTAGCATCACACTGTTTCTGCATTCAACAACACTACTCTCTCGTTGCCTAACCAATATCTTTCACTTCCTCCAACATAGTGTGGTTTTGGTGTATTCAAATGGAATGTATAACACTCTCTTTTCTTCCCTTATCATTCCCAGTAATGCTTGTACCCCAACCTAAGTGACAGGACCGGTCACCCTGGTCAACTCCCCCTGTTGCTGTGGTCAAGTTACTGTTGTGGTCAGTCACGATGAACACCTCCTCAGAAGCGGTGGCCAGAGGGGTCAACAACGCCACCCTGGAGATGCTGGTCAGTCCTGTGATGACCGTGGCTGTGCCTGTTATTTACCTGTCTGTGTTTGTGTGCAGTACCCCCTGCAACCTGCTGTCTCTGGTAGCGCTGCTGAACGTCCATTACAAACGCCACACTCCCACGTCTGTGTTTGCCATCAACCTGTCGCTGGCAGACCTGCTCTACAGCGCCTTCCTGCCCCTACAGGTGAGTTACTGCCACTACAGGTAACACACAGCGCATTCATAAGTGCCATGTACAAGGTTGTCTCTGACAATCTGGCACCGGTTACAACTAATCTGCACTGTTATTGCTGTCACATGTTACTAAGTTTCTACAGAAACGTTTCCCTTCTAGTTGGACAGCTAATATTTGATGACCACTAAGCCCATCTCTCTCTCTCTCTCTCTCTCTCTCTCTCTCTCTCAGGTGTTGTACCACCTGTGGGGTAATGACTGGCCGTGGGGCGCTGCCCTCTGTGGCCTCACCACCACAGCCCTCAACTGCAACATGCATTGCTCCGTCCTCACCACCTGTGCCATCGCGCTCGAGCGCTACTGCGGTGTCGTACGCCCACTACGCACCAAACACTGGCGCACCGCCCGGAGAGCCACCATCGCCTGCGTCCTCATCTGGGCATTTGTTCTGATTACTCAGACGCCCTTGCTCCACAGTGACCTCACCCTCCGGGTCGTCGAGCTAAGCATCACGACCTGCTTCGACGTGCTTCCGCGTGAACTGTTCATTCACCAATCAGTAGCCTATCTCTACTTCCTAGTGGTTCTGCTGATGTTCTACGTGTTGCCGTTAGCCGTCCTGGTCAGCTGTTACGTTGCCGTGGCGAGAGGCCTGCACAGGTCGTTGCCGACGGCAGCTGAAGGCAGTGATGGTAAGAGGGAAGTGTTGTCAAGGCGACGGGCTCAGACCACAGTCGCCTTGGCAACCCTGTGCTTTGTGGTGTGTTACCTACCAACCATCACCCTTCATGGCCTGCACTTAGTCTTCCACGCCCAGGGCAAGAGCCTGTACAGATACTATAAACTAGCGCTGAGCATCAACAGCCTCAACTGCTGCTTTGACCCGTTTGTGTACTACTTTGCGTCGAGGGAGTTCCGGCTGGCTCTGAGGAGGCTGCTGGGGCGGTGTGTCCCACTGGGAGAGGGGGAGGAGCTTGGGACCTCTGAGCTGGTGTCCATGACTGGGGAGACTAGGGAATCTAAGGGACACTACTAGGCTGTAGTTGATCACTAGATAGTCATGCTGGAATGGACAAAGTATGCAGATGCCATAGCAAATGACCCAAACTGTGAATACAAAATAATCTATTTTGTTATTTTATGGACAGACCCTGTGCGGTCTTCATTATAAAGCTGTTTATGCAATTGTTGTCAATGCTAATTTTTATAGTTATTCTGACTTCATTCCATTGACATTTATTATTGAATAAATCTTAGACATGCATCATCTTGGTATCAAGTGAGTTTATTACTTAGGCATTGATAAGTGCACAAAAAGGCAGACTAATCACACTACTGTAATATACTGACGTAATCAACACAAGAAATGCCCGTTTCAAAAGCCTGAATGCCAGTTAATGTTAAATGAACACGGACAGTAGAAATACACTACATTACAATGAAATAAATACAAGGAAATACATTCAGTGAAGGCCACTTTGAAAAGAATGGGCCAGTTGGGTCTGTTTGGTCTCTGAGAAATATTATTACATACTATACTTTATACAATCCTCCAACGGTTGAAACAGCTTGTTTTTCATCAACTTCATCAACAACAACATGTTCAGCATTCAATCATGTTAAGCTTCATAAATCATCGCTGCATTCGTCAGGTGTATAACTTGCGCTGCTACATTTAGAAGGTACAAGTTGCTACGTCGTCAAGCTTTTTACACTCCAGATCACATGTGAACCTATTCATCGCACCAAAGCTAACATACAATAATGTAACAAACCTCCGAAGTAAAGCACAAACACTAAAGCTTGGGTTCATGAATAGTGATGATGGCTCAAAAAAAATATTTCACTCTGAGAAGCATTCTCTCAGAACATTTTTCTTCGCAGTTGCTGAGAAAGGATAGGACGATGTATGCATACATACATAAAAATACACTATCACACATACTAGATCATATGCTTGAGTATGTACATACCAAATAAAGCTATTCATGTACAGTATTTATCTTCATACACACTGAAGGACTGGCGTGTGTGATGTCACACCACGAGGAAGACTAAATATGGGCAAAATATGAATGACGTTTCAAATTTAGCAGTAGGACGACTGATATCGCTGGTCAGATCATTTTCAGGGGGAGATTGTGTGCTTCTCCAAATATATCAGTCCATCACAGTAATATAGTTTGTGTTCATTTGAAATACCACCTCACTTTTTACAACAACAAAAGAAAACATTAATTTGAGTGCCTTCATTTATTTGAGTGTTTTATGTTACGCTTATTACGTTCTCATTGCAGTGGGTTCTAACCAATCAAATTATATTATGTGTATCGTTCCCAATTGTGCTTCAATGCATCACAAACAGGCAAATGAAAGTGTTCTGTGCTTTTTAGACTGAACAATGAAAGCTTAAACTGACCACCTCCCCATACTCCATCTGTATGTAAGAACAGCGATGTGTTGTGTAAGATCTGCTCGTGGAACAGGAATCATTGAACATCAACAGTAACTATTTGAAGAAGAATACGTTAAAGTAATACATGACTGGATTAGTATCCCTCAGACTTAATGTCCCTAAGAGGAGACATCCTTTCGATTGTCTTCACACTACAAGTCAAATACACATACTTTCCTCTTTTCATACACAACATTTTACTTTATACCTTTCATGCATTCTCAAAGAAATATGGTATTTTCGCCTTAATAGAGGTGTAAAGATGACCTCTAAAAGGGACAGCTGTGAATCAGTGTCTGGTTTATAAACAGAGCGACAGACAGATGGCTGGGTACAGCCAGTCTTAAACACTGTGAGCAGAGCAGGCAATGGTGTTTATATTGATTTCCTTTAAAGGCAGGCAATCACGGTGGGTAAGTGTCAGTGTTCTGTACAGGAGGACTGTATCACTGTCCGTCTCTGCTCCCAGATCTCATCGGCTCAGCCCAATACAGCCCTCTATCCTCTCTAATTACCCTTCACTATCTCTCTATACAGTATCTCTAATTCCTCATCGCAGGCAGTGTAAAGAACGCATCTTCTTTGATGCAGATGCCAGGAATGAGACGATCTGAAGCCATACTACTGCTGTGTCCACTAGCATCTATCTAACTATTCCTTTAAGAAGGACTGGAGCATACACATCCATCAAACCACAGAAAACGCTTTAACATCGCCGTACATTGTCTCAGCCGTCCGTCAATGTACGACCCCTATAGGAAAACAATAAACAATAAACTCAATCCCTTCTTGACAGACTCAACGTTTCTGTAACCATCGCAGCCAATTCAGGAAAAAGCACTGACCATGCAACTGGACATGAAAAAAGCCCATTAACTACTGAATGCCAATCATGTCAATACACTTCCAGAATTGACTGGTAATGAAATAAGTCCCATCCCAGTCCATCTCTGGTGAGCAGTGCCTTAGCTCCGTTTGACCAGCCTCTCTTCTCTGACATGGTGCCTGGCGCTTCTCTTCTCGGCCCTCCCCTTCTCCCTCACCTTCCTCAGCCTGCGTGGGGGCGGTGTCCCCCTCGACTCACTGTCCTCCTGTGCACTGGACGTGTCCATCCCGTCCCTCTCCTCCGGGATATTGGGAATGGCCCCGCTGCTCCCGTCCAGAATGTTCCTCAGGTAGGGGTCTTCAGGGGTGCAGGTGGCGGTGGTGCCGCTCTCACTGCTGCTCAGGTCCTGCTCCTCGCTGTAGCGCCCTCTGCTGTGGTGGGGGAATGAGCCCCGGATGGAAGGCCTCTCTCGCTCCGCCTCCCTCACACTCTGCTGGGGCTCATTCATGTCCACGCCAGAGTCCAGGCTGGTGTCGTTGCTGCTGGGGGGCCGTGGGTGGCGTCCCTGGAGCTCTATGATGGAGTGGCGGACTGAGGCGGCTGGTTTCCCATCCAGGGAGACGAACCAGGCCCTGGGGTGAGGCGACGAGGCCTTGCCTCGGGTCAACTCCAGGAGTGTTCGCTCTGATATCCCCTGAAGTTCACTGGGGCCCCCCATCCCACTGCTGAAGGCCCTCATTCCAGCCGCCTCGTTCAGAGTACCGGGGACGGAAACGGAGGACTCCGGGAGGCTGCTGTAACGGCCCCACGCCCCAGGATTAGAGGCTGGGCCTTGGGGAGTGGTCTCCAGGGCCTGGGGCTGGTCCTGGCCGCCCTGCTGGGGGTTGGCTCCCTGGGCATGGTGGGGGTTCTTAGGGAGGGTCTGGGTGTAGCTGTCCTGACCTCCCTGCTCAGAGTGGGAGTGGGAGTCATAGGCTCCCCCGTTGCGGGGGAAGGTGGCCGACTTGCAGCCTGATCCTTGCTGCTCCCCACCCTGGCTGCTGAAGCGCTCCGGGGCCTGGAGGATGGCCACAGGCTGGTTGTATAGGTGGAGCAGCTGAGCACCTCCACCCAGGTGGGCTCTGTTCTGCTCCTCTCTGGACCTCTCCCTCAGCCTGGCCACCTCCTCACTGTTGACGTAGTGGTGTGATGCCTGGGGTCCCTTGGCCCCGCTCCCCACATTTTCATACAGGAGGGCGGACCCACGCCCGGGGTCTTCTACATAGATGTTGTAGTTGGCTTTGTTGTGCCTGGGGGTGGAGGGGTCACACTGGACGCTGCGCGAGGCCAGGCCATGGGCTCTGTCTCCGGGGTGGAAGGACATCATGGCATGGCCCTCCTCCATGTGGGTGGAGGTGGTCTGGTCCTTCTTCAGAACGGACAGCTTAGAGAACCGTGCTCTCCTCCTCCTCCTCGGCCCCTGAGAGGAACCTGAACCTCTGCAGATGACAGTCAACACAGCAGGTTGATTGAGAAGCAGAGAAGGTAGTCAATACACAGTGGGTCTTTTGGGGGATCTTTGTTATGTGTACGTTTAACTTCATATAATCAGCATTTGTGTCAATAATTAGTAGAACAATCCTGGCCATTCAAAAAATTGTATAACTTACTGTAAACATTTTGTACAACCCCCTTCGCCCCACACACACCCATCTGTGATATTTCCAGCTGCAGTTGACACACGATCAGTAACGTTAGTTAATTAGGTTGGTCTCTTACCCACATTGACACAGCAGCACAGCCAGAAA